>NC_135379.1:14597500-14835000 GCF_049243985.1 Paroedura picta | reverse complement strand
AAGAGTAAGTTAGAGCACATACATGAGAAATAGCTGTTGAGCCTGGTAGACACAGATTTGAGGAAAAGAAAACATGAAACAGAAGTCTAGCTAAGTTACAAGAGTTACCTTAGATCAGTCTTTATCAACCTTTTTGACCATTGAGAAACCCCTTCAACATTCTTCAGAAGTGGCACGATCATGCAGCATATGGCTAGGGAGCATCACTGTGTACAAGCTCACCTGTGGGCCCTCCCCTTCCTCTCCCTCCAGGCCCATCATTGGCCAAGGGGGGCAGTCAACATGACCACAGATGGCCATATCACCCAATCAATGTTTAACACATTTTAAATATATATGAAAAATGAACTCTCACCCATTTGGGAAACACTTCAGGGCCATAAAGAATCCCCAGGGTTTCACAGAACCCTGGTTGAGAAAGCCTAACCTAGATGGAGCAAACACACCTGATTGTCCCTCTCTGGCACAAAGTAACAGTTGCTATGGTGTCATAACATGCCTTTCCAAGTGCATTGGCTTAGAGGGATTCCACTGTGCTTGGTTCCAAGGTCACGCCAGTGGGGTGGTTGAACCCAGGTCTTGCAAACTTAATCTGCCAACATGGTGCAGTGGTTAAAGTGTTGAACAAGGACCTGGGAGACCGAAGCTTGAATCTCCCTTTGCCAGGAAAACTCAGGGAGGTGACCTTGTGTCTGTTCCACGCTCTCTCAGCCTAACCTGCCTCACATGGGTTTTGTTGTGAAGATAAGTTGGAGGAAAGAAGAATGCTCTCGTCAGCTGCTTTGGGTTCCCATTGGGGAGGAGAGCAGGCCATAATTATCTTCTGAATAAATAAATAAACCCCTACCCGACCCTGTCTACAGGTTTCAGGAATGTGCCTTTCCTCGACCTTAAACTATTATTTTGCCTTCTCTGACAATCACTTTGACGTGCCTGCGGTGGTTGTCTTCCGCTCTTCTACCTTAGATGTTTACAGCTACTGACATTTGGAAGGTACTTCAGCTTGCGAGGGCTAGAAGGAGTTTTATGGTCACACGAGATGAGGAAAACGGGGAGTTTTCTATCTGAAATGCTCAGATATGTTTTTTTTTGTATCAACTGCAGCTGCATGGTCCATATCAGATCGGAGCTGTAGCAGGGGAGGGCCTTGCATCATTTCTGTATTAGCCTCCCCAAAGGGCCCTATTTTCTCTATCGAGGGAACTTTGTATGTCGCCCGTATCTTTCACTTAGTCGGGTAAATGGAAGCTCTCTTGTGCTATCTCATCTGGAAAATGCTACAGGGAGACCCCCCCAACACACACACACTGTGGTCTTGATCAAAATCAACATCTCCAGTGCAGTTGCTATTTATCGTCATGTTCTGTTTGACCCTTCTCGTCAAAGGCTTAGCTGAAATTGAATTTTTTGTAAGATGAAAATGTCTATCTGGGCGATAACTTGCCGGGAATGTGGTGTATCTTTATTTCCTTCGGGATATCAGTATGGCTCTGTGTCCTGAGTGCCCACAATTACGAGTGGCCAATGATGTGAAATTCCTGCTGAGATTTTGGGCTTCCTGGTTAAAAGAAATGGATGGAAGGGATGGAAAAGGTGGGTGATCTGATGATAGTCTGGGGGGGCAAAATCCTGGAAGACCATTTTCGCTCCAGTCTGATTTCAGCAACAGTGTTAGGAGGCCGCTTGTGGCTAGTTCTGAGTCCATGTGGTTTTTGTGTCCCAGAGATCCCTTGTTGGCCTTATACCACTTTTAAGAGCCAAACTAGATATTATAGCTTCCATTCCATAGTCTAACCCAGGGGTAGTCAACCTGTGGTCCTCCAGATGTTCATGGACTACAATTCCCAAGAGCCCCTGGCAGCGTTTGCTGGCAGGGGCTCTTGGGAATTGTAGTCCATGAACATCTGGAGGACCACAGGTTGACTACCCCTGGCCTAACCCATGAATGCTAATGCCATTTCAGAAATGAATTCAGCCATTTAAATATGCTATAAGGACCCAGTCCTGATTGGGCTCATGGAGCCATGAGACCAGAAAACCTTGTTCTGCATTGTGCTTTTTCAAGTTTCAAAATAGCCCCAAAGGATTGAACCCATGGACACTGTAAAATCCGGTTTGGCCTTAACTATCCTCTTTCCTGGGTGTTCTTTTTCTCTGTGCTTGTGTTACCTGTGGCATTTTAGTGCTCATGCTTTAAGGACCATTCCCAGAGGCTCTTTAGAAAGGAGAGGCTCAGATCATTTGGCCATAACTAGAGGAAGAGTCACCAAGGCCTAGTGACGGTCTGTTCTGTTAGTTGGCTGTTGTGTTCCAATAAATGCAGTTCTTGCGCTCATGACTTGTCTCCAATACTGATCCTTTCCCTCCCTGAAGATATAACATGGTGCCAGGAGTTGGTAGGCTTAGCAGAGCACTCAATAAACAGTGCCTCCTTTGATCACTACCATAGTGTGAATCTCTCCTTTCCCATTGACTTTATTTGGCTTGGCTGCAGATTTTCAGTGTAGTTAAGAAGATGCTTTTCAAAGGACTAATTCCTCACAAACAATTAAGGAGTCACATATGTGTTTAAAAAACTTTACCGGAATGCTTGAAGTAAATTATTGAAGAGGTGGATTATTTATTTTTTAAAAAACCCTGCATATGCTTGTTACCCTAATTCTGCATAGTGGGCGTGTCTGGGATGGGACAGTGTTAGCCAATATCACCCCATGCTCTTTGAATGGGCCTATAACAAAAAAATGGGCCTATAACCCATTTGAATGGGCCTATAACCCTGACTGCTCCTTAGAAGGCCAGATCCTGAAGATGAAACTCAAATACTTTGGCCACCTCATGAGAAGGAAGGACTCCCTGGAGAAGAGCCTAATGCTGGGAGCGATTGAGGGCAAAAGAAGAATGGGACGACAGAGAATGAGGTGGCTGGATGGAGTCACGGAAGCAGTAGGTGCAAACTTAAATGGACTCCGGGGAATGGTAGAGGACAGGAAGGCCTGGAGGATCATTGTCCATGGGGTCACGATGGGTCGGACATGACTTCGCACCTAACAACAACAACATAACAAAAAAATGCCACCTTTCTCAGCAATGTCGAATGGAATCGCATCTGTCCTCTTTAGCAGCAGCTGAGTTTCCTGTTCATGTTGCCGAGCCAGATTGTTCGGGGAGGAGAAGGAATGTGCACAGCTTTGCAAAATGAAAAGAGACAAGGCTGGATGGATTTTTCTAGCTGCAAAGGAAGAGAATGAAATATGAGGCCTGCTGTTCTTTTCCCCATTCTGAGAAGTCTCTGCTGTGTAGTGTTGGGTAGATCTTTGCCAACCACAGTCCTGGGTAGACAAGGAAAAAAATTATAAGTTAGTTAGCTTTGATATTAATAGGCCCAAGTCATATGTCTCAAAATATAAGGTATAAATATAAGGCAGTGTGTTGAAGACTTTGTTAGTATCCTTGAAAAAACAAATTAAGAAATAAGTTCACTGATGAAGAAAAATGAAAATGAGGTTCAGTTGTTTGAATAAAGTTTTTGCCTTCACTAGCTTGCAATTTTTTTTCTTTTCTACTCATCTTCGGCTGATGGGTCGTCTCTGCTTCAACCCCAGTCCTGGGAGCAGGTTCAGCACAAGCTGGTTGCATATATTATATTTATTGATAAACCTATTCCCACCTATCTCCCAGGAGGGATACAGAGGGGCTTACAAGAAAAAGCTGAGAATGACAGGCGGGTTCCAAAAAGGGTCCCAGATCCAGTAGCGGCAAAATGAACCATCTCTAGGTAGGGAACAGCCAGCGAACTCTTGCATGGAATGAAGTGGTTACATAGGTTTATGCATGGATAGATGTGCCTTCAGGTTTAGGGGCCTCAGGTCACACAGAATCTCAAGATCAAACATAGTATTTTGAATTGAATCCAGAAACAAGTAAGTAACCAATACAGGGACCTCAATGCAGGTGTTATATGGACAAAACAGTTTTCCCTGGACAGAAGCCAGGCTGCTGTAGTTGAGAGAACAGTTGAAGTTTCCAGAAGGTAGACCTTAAACCTGCTTGTGTGTGTTGCTATGTCAGGTGTCCCCTGGGATCCAATGTGTTAAACATAAGTCTACAGCTTGCTGGGGGTAATGCCTGGGGAAGGCACTGGCAAACCACCCCGTATTGAGTCTGCCATGAAAACGCTAGAGGGCGTCACCCCAAGGGTCAGACATGACCCGGTGCTTGCACAGGGGATACCTTTACCTTTACCTTTACAGTTCCATTAGTTAAATGACATCTTGCTCTCTCCTATCCCAAAGCCAGTTCAATGAAAAGGTCTTACATAATTTTAGGAAGGCACCTAGGCACCTATATATATGAACTTTTTGAATAAATAATGTGATAATGATATTGTCTGTAGTTGCTTATGGTCCTTAATTCTGTTGACAGGACAAAAGACCAACCGTTTGCTCATCAATCACATTTTTAATGAGCAGCATTCTGCTCTCTTGATCGATCTAGTCATGCAAGGTTATAATCTAAAAGAAGTCTAGATCAGTGTTCCCAGAGATGCTTTGGATCTTTCCAGTAAAATGAATTACCCTTTCCAAGAAATGGAAAGCTGACCATAATTGTCATAAAATGTTGAGTCATTCTTGGAACACTTTTCATTTTGTTCATGGCAATGTAATGATCTGGAAGAGGGCTTTTTAGATCTGGTTAAGAGAAATCAATTGTTCTCCTGGAGAGAAGCAGAGAAGGCTACAGCATCTGCTTTAACACTGGATGTCAGCGGTAAACCTTGAGATCTCCAGCAAAAGTACTTCAGGTATTAGAAAGGCATCTTTCTGCTTGAAACCCTGGCTAAAGGGCCAAACTAAACCTTACTGATAGGCTATATTAATGGGGTTGCCTGTTAAGTTGCTCAAATGAAATTTACCTCACGCTTTCATTTGTCATCATAATTGGGCATTCTATTGTCAGTTCTTGGGTTCATCTTGAGGTAACTTTTTCAGGGATTGAATGAATTTGCCAAGCACAGCCAGTTCCTGCAAGTCATTCATACATGCCTACACAGTGCAGGAGATGCCCTAAAAATCAGTGGCCTGTGATTATATGAGCATTGGTATCCGGTTTCCTCCAAGGAAATCAGGAAGTACATATGGAGTTGTCCTATTTTATCGACAACAGTCTTGTTGAGTATCAGATAGTGATTGGCCAAAGGTCACCTGCTTTCTTTAGCCAGTCCGACTTGGAAGCTTTCAGAGAAATCTGTGTGCAACTCCTCTTTCTTTGGTAGCTATGGCTCCCTTGTTCCCTGTCTGACATCAGGTCAAACCTTGCTGTGAGTTTGAATGCTATTCTGCCATGGCTGCTCTAGCGCTTCATCTGCAACCTGCATGAGCTATTGTTAGGATGTTACTTGGCCAGTAGATGACACAGCAATGTAATTTGTGTGCTGGATTATGCTTCAAAGGGACTACGGGATGTTATTTTGATGAAGGTGTTTTTGAGAATTCTTATCCTTGTCACTCAAATTAAGCCAGGCTTTCTCAACCAGGGTTTCATGAAACCCTGGGGTTTCTTGGTGGCCTCAGAAGGGTTTCCTGAGTGGGTGGGAGTTAATTAATTTTTTTTTAATTTGTTAACCATTTATCAGGTGATATGACCATATATGGTCATGTTGACCTCCCCTCCCAAAACAGCCAATGATGGGCCTAGAGGGGGTGGGAAGGGGAGGGACCCCGGGGTGGGCATGTACACAGCTATGCTTCCAGGCCATTTTCGGCATTGTCACACCACTTCTGGGTTTTCTTGAAACCTGAAGTATGTTTCAGGGGTTTCTCTACAGTAAAAAAGTTGAGAAAGGCTGGATTTAAGCGAATGCAATCAAAGATTCTGTTTCTGTTGACTTGAGTAGTATTTTAGCTCATCTTTCCAGTCATATCTCACATGCAAGTGAAGCAGTTGCACTGTGGCAGCAGTGCCGTTCCTGATCCTACTCTGGTACAACACCCCTTACACCCTTATCACATCTGCCTTTTGCCTTGAACAGCAGACCCTAGTCCCCGGTATCTATGGCAACACATCACCCTTAATGAGCTATAGCTACGAACAAGGAGAACTCATTTCTACCAAAGAATATGGCATGTTTCCCATGGAAATGATTCAATTATATACCAGGAATTTGATAATTACTATTTTTAGCCTGTTTTTGTCTAAACGCTCGCTAATTTCTGTTCTATTTCTTGTCTCCGTCTGAACGGTTTTGTTTTTGTTTTTCCTGCTGGGAAATGATTTCCAGCTTGAATTACTGTTGCTATGCTAATTAGGTTTTGTCGATGGAAGCATGGGGGAGAAGTTAATATACAATCAATGGGAGCCATTCAGTTCAGTAATGGTGTTTTTGGGAGGGGAGGGGGTCGGGGAGAGAGCGAGCCATCGGCCACTCACTCTGCTGCACTGCTTTTGGGATTAGTGATGTTGCCGAAGTTTGTCTGACTCATAAGGCTTGGCTGTATTATGAACTCAACGAGGTTGATCCAGCCATTCTTCTCAGGCCTGGAAACGGAAATCCTGCAGACCTGATCAAAATCTGCTGTGGATTGGCCTCCTCAAGAATTTACCACGAGGGCTATCTGAACAGGCTATTTTTCCAACTTTCGCCTTCCTCGATATTCAGTCTGATCTTGCTCTTCCTTTCCTAGTTTCCCTGCTTCGTTTATGTCTCTTGTGGCATCTTTATGCCATTTGTATAGTATTTTTAGGTAAAAAGTGACTTCAGTATAAATGTCACTATAAACTTTTGGTGAAGAGGAGGTGACTGCAATTTTGTTCCCAAGTTCTGAAAAAGGCAAAAGAAACTCCAACTATCTGATATAACAAGAGCTTTTTTGTGATTATTAGTAATACCAGATTTGAGTAACCGTATATACTCGCATATAAGCCAACCTGCATATAAGCCGAGGAGCCTAATTTTACCACAAAATCTGGGCAAACTTATTGACTTGCATATAAACCGGGGGGGGGGGGGATGCTCCATCATCACAGGTTCTCCCATCCAACCTCCCCCCCCAACAAATACAGAAAAGTCAAGAGGATGAATAGCTGCTGGGTTTTGTACCCCACTTTTCACCCATAGAAACCAAAAGAATAGTTTGGAAGAAGTGATTAAGAAGAGGAAGAAATGAAGGCAAAAGGGAAAAAAAGATCAGGGCCCCTCAGTCAAACCATACAAGCTGCTAGAACAACGATTGGCTGGCTGGAGCAGGCTTTTATTTCAATTCCCGTATATATCCGTGTATAGGCTGAGGAGGGCTTTTTCTGTGTGAAAAAAGGTGCTGAAAAACTAGGCTTATACGTGAGTATATAATGGTATTTTGGGAATTCAGAGGCAATTCTAAGCAGTCAGTCAAAGACATCATGATAAAAAACAGATCTAGGTCTTCTAGTTTGTTGTACCTGAGTCAGTATGTAAATTGTGTATTGTGTTTGGTTAGAAAACCAGGGGCAGCTTTACTGATTGTGCCTTGGTGTCTTTATCTCCCTCTTGATCATCAGTCTGAGCTGGCTAGAAGGAATTCAACTTCATCTAGGGCAGGGGTAGTCAACCTGTGGTCCTCCAGATGTCCATGGACTACATTTCTAATGAGCCCCTCCAGCGTCTGATGGCAGGGGCTCATGGGACTTGTAGTCCATGAACATCTGGAGGACCACAGGTTGACTTTCCCTGATCTAGGGGTTTAACTTCAGCCAGCTTGCTTTAGTGGTTAAGCGCAGCAGCTTCTCATCTGGGGAATGGGTTTGATTCCCTGCCCCTCTCCATGCAGCCAGCTGGGTACCTGTGGGCTCGTCACAGCTCTGGTAGTGCTGTTCTCACAGAGCAGTCCTGTCAGAGCTCTCTCAGCCCCACCTACCTCACAGAGTGTCTGTTGTGGGGAGAAGAAGGGAAAGTGAATGTAAGATGTTTTGAGATTCCATCGGGCAGTGCAAAGCGGGGTATGAAAGCCAACTCTTCTTCTTATTTTGTTTACAATTAATGTATGTACAATCTGCCTGCACATGTGAAAACTTTACAAATTAAACCACGGCCTGGATAAATATGGGTTATAAATGACATGTTCAGCTGTGTATAAGTTGAATGTAACATGAGAATTGCTCAGTGCACTTATAAAACAATCAAACGTACATTGTGAAATCAGTGTGGCTTGTGAACAGGGCTATTATCAAACTACAGACTATATATTTTGAATGGTTTGTATCGATTGAAAACTAGCGTACAAGTAGCTTATTGGGCAGAGAAACCAGCATTTCCTTGCTGTTGAGATGCCTGCTATTCATATGAGCTAGCTGTCAGGGACTCTTGCTCAGAGGCTATTTCCTGGCCCCATCTTTTGATGAAGCTTGTTTTCTACCTACAATTAAAAATATCTTCAACACACACACAAGGGGAAAGATTATAATAAATTGTTTTAAAGGCTGAAAAAAAGGAATGCATTACTATGTCATTGTAACAAGGCAAATGAATATCAAGACATAATGAATAGATACCTGAGTCATTTTTATACTGTTGCTAAATCCTTTCCTTTTATTATTACGCTCCTCTGACCAAAGGTCTTGAGCAAACAAATGCAAATGTCGTTAAATCTAACCCATTAAGTTGGTAGCTGAGATACTACAGCATCTCCATTTGCATATGAAGAACATTTTTTTGTACGTCCGCTTATTGCTACACAAAAGAGTCTCAAAGCGGCTTCCAATCGCCTACCCGTCCTCTCCCCACAGCAGACACCCTGTGAGGTAGAAGAGGCTGAGAGAGCTCTGAGAGAACTGTGATTGGCCCAAGTGGCTGCATGTGGAGGAGGAGTGGGGAATCAAACCCAGTTCTCCAGATAACCACTTCACCAGCCACTACATCTCTAAAAAGAGGTATATCCCCTTGGCAACTGGTTGTCAGGGCCGTTGTTGTCTCACACCATACCAACAACTGGTCCCCATGGTTGGCTGTTGGATGGATTGGAGATCTCCATGTGATGGAAGTGAAGCCACTCCCTGGCCTGGTTTTCTGTTATTCCAAGACGACATCCCTCCTGCTGTTGTTGCCAATCATTTTTCCTGTCCAGGATGGAAACTTTGAAAAAGTACCCCATTTGTGAAATGAGCAGGACTGTTCTGCTTTCCAAAATAGTAATTTGGATTTGCCTTTGTACTTCCTTGCAATTACTGATGAGTTCACTTAATGAACTGCCATGGGGCTGTTCATTACACTTATATAGCCAGGCTTCGGAAATATAAATAACTCACCATGATTTTACTTGGATGAGGACAAAAGGAAGCCTGGCTGAGCTGCATATAGTAAATAGGACATAAGGGGCGACATTCCGTGAGTCACAGTTTAATCGGCTTCTTCGTGTGTCTTATTAAAACAAAATCGTGTCCCTTACTTCTTTATTTTTGTAATTTTTTTTTTAAAAAGTGGAAACTCCCCTTTTAAATCTGCATCCGTGGCTCAACAGGGCATTATTTTATCTTTTTGTTGCCAACCAGATACCTGCTTTGCTATGCCTCTGAGTCATTCCAGCTGTGATTCACGCAGCTTGCTTTCCAGAAGATGAGTCACTCCAAGTTTTTTGGGCAAGAAGATTGCCCTGCTATCTATTACTACTTTATCTGCAATAAATTGAGAAAAGGCTCTGAGCCACACAGTTGGAGGCAGGCAACTGAAAGATCTAATAAGAGGGAAGGAAAAGGTAATCCGTGAGGGAGTGACAAGCAGTTAGCCTAATGTTCTTGGAGAGGGGGCCGACGGAGGGAAAGAGGCACTCCAAGATGGGAGGTTTCTCTGCAGATCACGCAGAAGATGATTCAGAACAGGCTCTGGTATGGATCTTTTAGACCAGGGGTAGTCAAACTGCGGCCCTCCAGATGTCCATGGACTACAATTCCCAGGAGCCCCTGCCAGCGAATGCTGGCAGGGGCTCCTGGGAATTGTAGTCCATGGACATCTGGAGGGCCGCAGTTCGACTACCCCTGTTTTAGACAGATTCAGGGAAGATCTGGCCCCAAACAGATGTCCATGGAGTACAATTCCCATAAGCCTCTGCCCCTGTGAATCTTTGGCTCACATTTGGGGTTGCCAACAGGTCTAGAGGGAAAAAAAGCCATGCCTCTTTAACAGAGGCTTGATATGGAGGAATGGGTAGTTGAAGCTTATGAAGAATCATATCGCATGTACTGGCAGGGGCTCACGGGAATTGTAGTCCATGGACATGTGGAGAGACACAGTTTGGCCACCCCTGCCCTAGTGACATACCACAGCTAGCAGGCTAGCCTTCTTGGAGATTTGGGGATGGAGTCTGGGGAGGAGGGACCTCTGATGCCATACCGATCACCTTCCAAAGCATACATTTTCTCCAGATCTCTGTGATCTGGAGATTAGCTGAAATTCAGGGGAGCCTCTGGTTCTACTGGGAGGGTGGCTCTGGAGCTGGAGTGGTTAAGAGTGGCAGACTCTGATCTAGAGGTTTGGGTTTACAGAATCATAGAATCATCTAATAATAGAGTTGGAAGGGACCTCATGGGTCATCTAGTCCAACCCCCTGCACAATGTAGGATACCCTATCGCTCATCCACTGTAACCTGCCACCCCCTTAAGCTTTCACAGAATCAGCCTCTCCGTCAGATGGCTATCGTGAGGAGTGAGGTTTGATTCCTCACTCCTCCACATGCAGCCAGCTGGGTGACCTTAGGCCAGTTCCAGTTCTCTTTATCACCCCCCACTTACCATACAGGGTATCTGCTGTGGGGAGAGGGAGGGAAAGGTGTTTGTAAGCTGCTTCGAGACTCCTTACAGGCTTTCAGTATAAGGGATATGTAAACTTGGAGGTATAGGAGCCAGCATCTCTGAAGTGCTGTGTCATGATTGGGCAACGTGCACAGGAGTTTTATCTGGGTTTAGCTTATGTTGCTTCAGAGGTTTACTTGGATTCTTACAGCACAATCATATGCATATTGACTCCGAAGTAATGATACAGGGGAATGCGGCCATAATGATGCAGGATTGCTGGAAGTGGCTAGGGATGTGAACTGACTTCTTCATTGAGGATGCACCTAGCCGTTTTTGTTTGTTCAAAGCATTGCTCATGTATTTCAGTATTGTTATGGCCGCAGTTTGGTCATCATTTCCATGGGCTTTGCTGACAAATATGGCCAAGATCCTCCACAGTAGAATGACTGGTTCACGGATTTTTCTTCATATCAACAACACTCCTGTTGCTGCTTTGGAATCCTGCTGAGCCCTAATGGAATTGGGAGCAATTTTTCATTTGATATGGACATTTGGCTGAAGAATCTTCGCAAATGGGCATCAGAGGCAGCTGCCCCAGACCCCACTTGCTGGAACCACCCATGGCCCCAAGGAGGGGGGATGAGAAGAAGAAAAAGTAGGCTTCTGCCACCACTTTCACCTGCCCCATCTGGGGCTTGGGAAGCTGGTTTCCAGTGGCAGCAGTGCCCCCCACCTCAACCTTGCATGGAGTGAAGGCCACCCATGCTTGGCCCCAGTGGAAGGGGGCAGGGAATTGGGCTGTGATTCTGAGACTCCACCTGGATTTTTGCTCAGATCCCCAGAATCATGAAGATGACCTTTGAGCATCTCCTTGAAAGCGGCTCTTTGAATCCAAGACATTGTATTGGGAAAGGCCTTGCGGGTCATTGTACATTCCTGTCATGCTATTGTTCGGCCTGCACTTGGGAAGACAAAATGTCTCTCATTTTGCTGCCCATCCCATTGGGACAACCTGTCTAAAATTCCAGGCACAGGCGCTCACAGAGGACAGGGAAATGGCGTTCCAGAAAAAATATTGTTGCAAGCAAGCGGTTTTCAGGGACAAAGCAACAAACCAGCGCGTAAAGCTGCCTCTCTCTTGATTCTTGGCTGCCCGAAGTCCTTCACTCCATTTCCTCTGCTTTGCACTTTATTCCTTGGTGGCCTTTAACTACGTTTGGCTGCTGTGCCTGAGCAAATGGATAATAAAGTGTTACACCCAGCAACATTTCCAGTTGTCAATTGCACCCGGGCTATAGATCATTCTCACTGGGGAGAACAAAATGGTACACAGTCAGCCAGCTGTGGGGTTTTTTCCCCTCTCTCTTTCCGGGTGTCCTCTGATTACCTCCCAGGTGAAGTTGGGAGCTCTCTGCAGCAGCCCCAGGCGGTCATTTCCAAAGGGAATTTCAGAATTTATGAGTGGAGCACAAAGCCTCTTTTTCAACACCAGTTTTTTCTCTCTGCTGCTGTTTGTGCTGGAATTCACTCCATGGCTGTCCTGGCAGGTGGTGCATCTGATGATGTCACAAGAAACTTTTCTGGAAGAAGGAAGAAGAAGAAGAAAAGTTGGTTCTTATATGCCGCTTTTCCCTACCCGAAGGAGGCTCAAAGTGGCTTACAGTCGCCTTCCCATTCCTCTCCTCACAACAGACACCCTGTGGGGTGGGTGAGGCTGAGAGAGCGCTGATATCACTGCTCGGTCAGAACAGTTTTATCAGTGCCGTGGCGAGCCCAAGGTCACCCAACTGGTTGCATGTGGGGGAGCGCAGAATTGAACCCGGCATGCCAGATTAGAAGTCCACACTCCTAACCACTACACCAAACTGGCTCTCCAGTTTAACCACTACACCAAACTGGCTCTTGGAAAAGGAGATCCAAGATGGAATCAATCAGTTTCTCTCAGTTCCTCTGTCATTCCTCTGCTTTAGGATGCTTAGGGCTGATCCTGCGTAGAGCAGGGGGTTGGACTAAATGGCCTGTATGGCCCCTTCCAACTCTATGATTCTATGATTCTATGAACTATCAGAAGTAGACACAGTAAGAAGAGGGACAGGATTGGCCAAACTGTGGCTCTCCAGATGTCCATGGACATCTGGAGAGCCACAGTTTGGCCACCCCTGACTAGGATTTCAGGCTAACATTCCCTTGGGCAGTGGTTTGGGAGTAAGCCCCATTGAAGAGTGGAGCCTACAGCAAAGTAATTGCCCAAAGGATCTACCTGCATGAATAGATTCCTGAAGGCACTTACCTGAGAGCAAGTCCCTTTGAATAGGGTTGAGTGTATCTCTGAATAAGCATGAGTAGGTTGCACATGTTTCTCTATCGTGCGTAGACTAATTCTGTGTCCTTTCAAGAGTGAGACCGATTGAGTTCCTCTGGACAATCCTTAGTAAATATGCATAGGATTGAAAAATTCATGAATTCCATGGATCTGCTTGAACCATTTTCTGTGCCTTTTTGTACAAATGTTGGGGTGATCCAGCCAGAGCTAAGCACATTTTTAAATGCTGCTGATTTCTGTGGGAGAGAATTAAGTGCATCCTGAACTCTCTCACTGGAATCGGGGATTCAAACAGACATAGCTTAGCTTGATGCATGCTCAATGATTTAGCAGGATTAGGGCTAAAAGACCTCTTAATTTGAATTTAGCCTGGCAAAAGGTCTAATAAAAAAAGGTGCTTTGGTTGCATGGGAGATATAAATGCCACTGGGGATCCCCTGATTTTACAACTCATCTGCAGGTGACAGAGATAATTTTCCCTTGGAGAAAATGACTGCTTTGCGGGGTGGATGCCACTGAGGCCCCAGCCTGCCCCAAATCCCACCCACTCTTGGCTCCATCTTCAAAGTCTCCAGGTATTTCCCAATCCACAGTTGGCAACCCTTATAGTAGGATTGCCACTTTTTCTTCCAGATGAGCCTCATGTGCCTTGCTTGCTTTCTATCTCACCTTATTGAGTCACCAGAGCTACTCCTTCAGGGGGTTAGTGGTGTCTATCTGACAAGGTATTCAGCCTTCATAGCATTTCCTTCAGCATAAATCTGGAGCAGCTTCCCTGTATAATAATAAAAAGCTAAGGCCTAGGTGGGCGGAGAGTGGACGGGGCCAGTCCAATCTTTGGACCAATCGCAAGGCACTCCCTGAACTTGCGAGCAATAGGGAGGCAACACAGCCCATCCCCCCAGCCTGGCCAGGAGCAATCTGGAGATATCGCTGCCAGTCTAACCCTGTCCACCCCCCAATGGCCAATGATGGGCCTGAAGGGGGTAGAAAGGGGAGGGGCCCCATGTGGGTGTGTATACAGTTACAACTCCCCACCATATTCTGTGTGATTGTGGCACTTCTGGGGTTTCTCAAAGCCTGAAGAATGTTTCAGGGGTTTGTCAAGGGTAAAAAAGTTGAGAAAGGCTGCCTTATGGTCTGACACCCAACATGACAGGGACTGGAGAGGTTCAAATGCCCACTTTGTCATAGGGCCTAAGCAGAGTTACACCATTGAAGTCAGTGAACTGAGAAAGATGTAGCTCTCATTTGGATGGCATTACCAGACCTCCCTACCTCACAGGATGGAGGAAACATAACTACCTTGAGCACTTTGCAAAAAATGGGAGGGATTGTGACTCAGCAGTACAATATCTGCTCTATAAGGTCCCAAATTTAATCCTTGGCATCTCCAGGTAGCTGCTGGTGGGGAAAAACTTTGCCTGAGATTCTGGAGAGAAGCCCTTGATGGACCAGTGGTCTGATTCAGCATATGGCTGCTTCATGTGTTCAGATGCAGGCTAAAAATATCAGTTGAATAAGTGGAACAGAAGAGAACAATGGGTGGACCAGACTAAGAAAGTAAGCCCGTTACATGAATTCCTGAGATAAAGAAATGCTGAAAATGGGAGACACATCTCTGTCCTTTCCCTCTTCTGAATACTCCATAGGGACATTTTTTTTTGCTTTAGATTGTCTGTCATTGGATAGGTCTCAAGAGGGCAATCAAGTGGTGAGCCCTTAAAACTTTGATTAAGTTGCAGCAATTTCCTATCATATTTCATATTGATGGGTTCTTAAATACTAATATGTATTTGCCTAGAATGAATAGGTTTTCAGGGCTTCTGTTGGAGCATGCTGTAGCATAGCAGAGTGGCTTAATTGAAGCGTTATACACCTTGGAACTTTTCATTCTGAATTAATGTCTTCTGAATTTTGCGGTGCTTGATTCCACCCCACCCCGCCTTTCCTTTTGGCAGAAAAATGAGAATTCACTAATGGCATTCCCTTGGTCAAATGTAGAACGACTACACTCCTTTAATTAATATTTGATCAGGTCCTAAGAGTACTTTGCACAGAATTCAGATACGCTGGTGCTACTTTACAAGGAGCGAAGCCTTCCGACCTCATTCTATTTCACTCACCCTCCGGAGCGCAGTCTTATGTTTATATTAAATGAAGGGGCCAGATTTCTTCTTTCCATGTAAAATGGATGAATGCATAAGTTAAAGACCTGCAGGTTGTCCAACAAATCTGTATTTAAATGCAGGTCCACGGAAGTCACTTGGGGTTGCTTTTCAGCCTGACTTCAGGGCAAGGGATCCTGTAGAGATTAATTTAGATTTGTTGCAGTTAACTTGGCTAATGTATTTTCAAAGATTTCTCCCACCTTTCAGCCATAGAGCCCAAAGACACCTAACAAAGAGATGCGATCACTAAAATAATTAAAAGGCCACATTATTAAAACACCAACTAACAGCCATAAAGATAAAACAGGAAAAAACCCAATAGATGGCAAAGCCATTACATATATTGGAGTAGTTGAAAAATAATTCAATAAAACCAAATCAAATGAATCCAGAACAAATCTAACATCCCTTGAACTATTGAAATTGGGATCATGATCAATGTATGTGGGAAAGGAATTCCACAAATGAAGTACCATCACAGCAAAATCTTTACCCCTGGTAGCTCCCCACTTCAAATTCACAGCCTCCCATTGACCGTTTCCGCACTGGAGGTTTCATGCCGGGCTGCAGGCTGGAGTTTTAGTCATGGCAGGTTGCCACACCTCTTCCTGCACCCACATGGGGGAGCATTTGTCCTGGTGGACCTCATCTGCCCCCAATTTGTGCTCCTGCATGGGAGCTGGGGCAGTGAAATTACCAGTGCATAAACGGTCATTGTGCTTTAAAGCTAAAGTTAAAATTTTTGAGAAATTTTTTTTGAGAAAAGTATGAGGTTCGCATGAAAAGGTGTGGGAAGGGATGAAATGGATCTTGAGGACAGGCTATACCTTTACATTAGTTTGAAGGCATCCATAGATTCTACATAAACACAAGTTTATATAGTACACACATGCTGCTCTTTCCACATGAAAGGAACCCCGAAAAAAGATCTAGGTTCTTAATTCTAAGGAAAGAACTATTTGCATATGCTAGTAAACCTGCATGAACTGTACATGCCTACAAACGCGCAGGTCCGGCACAAAGTCTAATACCCTAGTCCAGGGGTAGTCAACCTGTGGTCCTCCAGATGTCCATGGACTACAATTCCCATGAGCCCCTGCCAGTGTTTGTTGGCTGGGGCTCATGGGAATTGTAGTCCATGAACATCTGGAGGACCACAGGTTGACTACCCCTGCCCTTTCCCCCTCCCAGCATGATCAGTCATGGTGTCCACATATATGAGTCCCATGAATCTGTCATCAACTGAATCAGACCATTAGTGTCTACTTAGACTGAATCAGCCTGTTGGTGCATTAAGGTTGGTGTTGTCCACTCAAGGTTACAGTGGTATTTCACATCACCTCCTACCTGTTGCATCCAACTGGAGATGCCAGGGATTGAACCTGGGACCTTCTGCCAGGGATTAACCTGGGACCCTCTGTCACTGAGCCACGACTCCTCTATTCAAATCTGTGTCAAAAAACATGATGTGAACTCATCTCCCCTCCCTACTGTATTCTACAGGCCGGAGTTCTAACTCCCCCCCTCAATTCGATTACCTCTTTCTATGCCTCCTACAGAGCAAACTTAGTGTTCCGCTTTCCAGATGAGCTGTCTGTTCTGCAGATTGTTTTAATAACTGCTCAGGAGCATAAGCATTAAACTGTTCATGGGGAAGCTACCCAAGTTATCTTCGGCTTGTAGAACAGATCACGCATGCTACAGCCGCCTTCCTAATGAACTAGCATATCATATGCATAATCTGTTCTTGCCTGGGGATACTGTCATCGCTTGTCACTTTTGTCACTGGTAAGGGGCTGAAGAATTCGGAAAGCCATTTTAAGTCAATGTAGTATAATAAATTCCACATACAATTGCCTGGGTTTTCTCTTGCTTCCTTGAAAAGTAGGTTGCATTAAAAAAAAAAAAACTGCACATGCAGTATTGGCTGAGAATAAAGCCGTGATTGACTTCCCTAAATTTTAACCCCTTCCACAGTTCTCATAAGGCACACCCACAATTCTGTTGCAGTAATATACTATCCATATAGAATACATTCAGTAATGGTATGACCGAAGAATAGTGTATAGTGTTGGGCCTTGCCACACCAATAAATATATTTATTGGTTTGCAAAGGCCGTTGCATGCATTGCCTATGTAGAGGCATTAGCTTTCCAGCTCAGGAATCCACCTCAAGGGATTTACACCATCTTTCTACCCTTTGGGCTGCTTATATTGTACCCATGGAAAAAATGCTAGCCACTGTGCTCTGATTCCAAATGGCCTGATACAATGGAAACCACCTGACTTTGTGTGTCTTTTGATTTCTCCTTTAAAGTACTGCCTTCTATAATTTCCTTTAGAAAGTTCCTTTAAAATTTTCCAACCATTAGGCCATTGTCCCCTCCCTTCCTTCTGTCTTGTCAAAAGATATGATGCCGACTGGATTCCGGGGATGAGCCTTGAAGGATAATAACAGGGATAGGCTAGAGCAGGGCTGGCCAAACTGTGGCTCTCCAAATCTCCATGTTGGCAGAGGCTCATGGTGACTGTAACCCATGGACATCTGGAGAGCCACCATCTGGCTGCCCCCATGCTAGAGGGTCAGGAGCTGACACTGTTCCGGGAAAGGGAGCTGGGTTTCATATGGGAATAAAGGCTGGAGCAGGCTTGAAGAGCTTAACAGACAGCAAGAACAAGGGAGCACTGGGCAGGTCCATCAAGGTGTACAAGGCTGAAACAGTGTAACTCTAAGCAGAGCTACACCCTCTGTTAAATCTCTTAGGATTGCACTGGAAGTCAGGCCAAAGGATAGTGAACTATATAAGTAGAGCCTAAGCCACAAATACTTAGGATTCAGCTTTGTATGTGGGTAACTAAGCAGGACTTGAGCTTTCAAAGTAAGACAGCACAAATTCTGTCTTCACAGGGTTGCCAGGTCCCTCCTGGCAGCTGGCAGGATGGGGAGGGGGGAATTACCAGGAGTGGGAAGGAAGCCCAGGTAATGTCACCGTTGACATGTCTCTGTCACATCTGGCTGTGGCATGGCAGCAATGTCCTGGTATCAGGGTAAAAACTCTACGGTAAAAATGGCTTCTCCTATAAAGTTGTTGCCCAAATACTCTGGCATGGCTCAGAATGCATTAGCAGGATATTGCCAGGGTGATGATGTCACTTCCTGTGCACACCGGAAGCGATGTTGTCACATCACCAGTGATGTCTCCCAGGCCATCCTCTTCATCTTGTTAAGTTCCTCTGCTGGCTAGCTGATTGGGGGCAAGGCCTGTCCGTGCCTCCATCCCTGCCTCCACTGGGGGGTTGGGCTGGCAACCCCATGTCTACAACATCTGGACTCCCAAGCTCCTTTGTGATTGTCGCCTCACATCTCCGAAATGATGAAACCTTATTGAAAAATACAGGAAAGGAGGCTGTTAGGTGCAGTACCAGCTCAGATAGGCAATTTCTTGGATGGACTGCCAGGAATGGATTGCTTAAACTGCAGCTCCAATCCAAGATGGGCAGAATCTGTGCAAATAGGATTTCCTTCTCCACCTTAAATTATCCTGCACACACTTGTTGTAAGGGTTGTGTGGATAGGGATGGTTGTGTCTGTGTTGTTGTTGTTTGGCATGGCTCAGAAGATACTGCTGACACGGAAAATAATTTCCTGAAGCAACACACCCTTTAGATAAATCCTCCTCTCCACCTCCCCGTGGTGACACTGAAAATAGGCTTGCACTTGAAATGCCTGTAGCTATATGGCAGGGCGAAAAGTATTCAGCTTTGGTAATGGGGGAGAGTAGGTTTCTGGGTTATTGTGGGGAAGGAAGCAAATCGCATTCTTGGAATAGAGCCCTGTAGACTGGGAGTGTTTTGCTTCAGCTTTCTCATTTATTTTCTCCCCTACCTGCTCTGTCCGTAGCGCTTTCATAACTTGTCTTTACACAAGTGGGGGAGTGTGGAATTGAGCCCGGCTTGCCAGATTAGAAGTCCGCACTCCTAACCACTACACCAAGCTGGCTTTCCGCACTCCTAACCGCTACACCAAACTGCTGCCATGTAGAAGCAGGGCAGACCCAAAGTTACTCCCTTCTTTGTCCATTGAAGTCTGGAAAGGGCCAAATGTATCTTCTGGGAAAGGAATTTCGGAGGCTCACAGTTTTCAGCTGCGGATGGCAGTTTGAAGGGTGGGAGGGGGGTAATGGGATGAAAACCCAACATGACAGCATGACATCAGGGTGACACTTTAGGGTTCATCCAAAACTCTGTGGTTTAACCAGTTTTGGGTCTGTTTTTCTCAAGCTGCTTGTAAACTCTCGTGAGTGGCCATGAAGCCAATGCATCTGCACTAGAACGTTCAAGCAGCTTGAGAGAATGAGACAATTATCAGACAAATGGGCATTTTCTGTAGGCTCCGTCTCCATTGATTTTGTTAACCTGAAAAATAAGTTTTAAAACTCTGCTGCTAATACTGGTTGTTTTATGTGCTTTCCACTCTATCATTATGTGTGTCCATAATTAGACCTCTGAAGAAGGCCCAATTTGGTTTGAAATGCGTTAGGTCTACAGTTCACTGCTGAATACTGCATATTATGTTTTTCTAAGAATAGCCCATGGGCTTTGTGTGTGTTTTTAATTTCATAAGTAGCACACAATAAATGTTTATATACTTTTATCATTTATATTGTCCAGATACCCAGCCTTTAGGGTCCTAACCAATTTTCAACGTTCTTTTTTGTTGTTGTTGTTCTTGTCCTTTCAAGTTTCTCTCCCCTTTTTGTTTTTCTTTTGTTTAACTCGTTTTTGCCAGAACTGATGCTGTGAGCTAGCATGACACCAGCATGTCCTCCCCTTTTCCCACATTTTCCCCACTGGTCTTTGATGCACTGCAGGAGGACATGGGGGAATTGTTCCAGAGGACCCATTGCATTATATTTTATCCTTACTCTCTCTATAGAGCCCAAGACCAAATTTCTCACCTCAGTTTTAATGGGTTTAAATTCTTCTTCAGACTCTGAGAGGCTGATCTTTCTTCTCTCCGATGTTGATCTATTTGTGTCTTGTGGACTGTTTACGCACTGGGAACTTTACTACCCCAACTCCCATGCAGGAGTACAAATAGGGGGTGGATGAGGCACACGAGGCCAAATGCTCCCCCATGTGGGTGCAGGAAGAGGTGGGGCAACCTGCCACAACTAAAACTCCAGCCTGCAGCCCAGCATGAAACCTCCGGTGCGTAAATGATCATAGAGTGTCACTCTTAGGTTTAGCAGTTGAGAAAATATGGGCTAGAGCCACATCTAAAGAGGGCAATGCTTTTTATTGGATTGGTAACTTTCTGGTTAGATTGTTTTAATGTTTTGTATTGTTTTAATGTTGATGTCCCTTGGACTGCAAGGTGAACAAACTGGTCAGTCCTAGAGGAGATTAGCCCGTACTGCTCTTTAGAAGGCCAGATCCTGAAGATGAAACTCAAATACTTTGGCCACCTCATGAGAAGGAAGGACTCCCTGGAGAAGAGCCTAATGCTGGGAGCAATTCAGGGCAAAAGAAGAAGGGGACGACAGAGAATGAGGTGGCTGGATGGAATCACTGAAGCAGTCGGTGCAAACTTAAATGGACTTTGAGGAATTGTAGAGGACAGGAAGGCCTGGAGGATCATTGTCCATGGGGTCGCGATGGGTCAGACACGACTTTGCAACTAGCCTAGCAAGAATAAAATAACTACACTAATTTTTATGGTTCCCCCTTCCCTCCCACTGAATTAAACACTGAATGAGTCAGGAGTTAAATATGTCCTCATATCGCAACGCTTCCTCAATCTTCACCGCAGTTATATAGGTGATGCTAGTTGTCTTTTAAAAATATCACCAGGAATCCTAATCACTGGTCACTGGTATCTAGCTTGACTGCTAGAATAATCACTGACCTTGCTTTAGTGCAGGGGTAGTCAAACTGCGGCCCTCCAGAGGTCCATGGCCTACAATTCCCATGAGCTCCTGCCAGCAAATGCTGGCAGGGGCTCCTGGGAATTGTAGTCCATGGACCTCTGGAGGGCCGCAGTTTGACTACCCCTGCTCTAGTGTCTTTCATTCAATGGCCTTTGACTCCCACTAGCAACCATAAGCGAAGAGAGGAGAACTCCTCTTGCATATATAGCTCAGCCCCTGGGAGGTGGAAATGTATTAGCCATTAATGTGTCATCTTTGACATCCAGCAGGCTCTTATTGTCAACTTAAAAGCAAACTTTGATGAAACAAGCTATAAGATCCTTTATGCTTGAAGGAACCTGCGACTCCCAGAATCAAGGACATACATCCTGTCAGCAAAACAGGATCCCGCAATATCAAGGAGACTATTAATGCATAGCAGTTGACTGAACATTACAACACAGACTCCACAGGACTGACCAGCCACTGTCTCAAAGAAGTGTTTGTCTGACAGAGGGAATTTTATTCAATGCCTTGTTGTGTGACAGAATGAACTGGATGGGGTGTCATAAAAATAGGCCCTCAGGCACAACAGATGTAGGTTCCTTAGAAGGGGAGAGCAGAAGTAGAATCTGATTGGAGCCCCCGAAGCTTTTTCGTTAGCTAGTAGCTATCAACCTTCAATGACAGAAGAAAATTTTGGCCGCTTCAGCCATCTCCAGAAATAATCATAGAATCATAGAGTTGGAAGGGACCTCATGGGTCATCTAGTCCAACCCGCTGCACCATGCAGGACACTCACATCCCAATTGCTCACCCACTGTAACCTGCCATTCCCTTGAGCCTTCACAGAATCAGCCTCTCCGTCAGATGGCTATCTAGCCTCTGTTTAAAAATTTCCAAAGATGGAGAACCCACCACCTCCCGAGGAACCCTGTCCCACTGAGAAACCGCTCTAATTGTCAGGAACTTCTTCCAGATGTTTAGATGGAATTTCTTTTGAATTAATTTCATCCCATTGGTTCTGGTCCGTCCCTCTGGGGCAAGAGAGAACAACTCTGCTCCATCCTCTATATGGCACCCTTTTAAATACTTGAAGATGGTTGTCAGATCTCCTCTCAGTCGCTTCCTCTCCAGGTTAAACAGACCAAGCTCCCCCAACCTTTCCTCATATGTCTTGGTCTCCAAACCCCTCACCATCTTTGTTACCCTCCTCTGGACACGCTCCATTGGAACCAAAATGGTTATTTCTTAATTGGGCACAACACAATGATTGGATTGTACATACACTCAATCTAATCTAACAAGATGACCCCGGAGGTCCCAACTCTATGATTCTAAGTCATTGTACTTTGTGTCAGATTCTTCCAATGGCAGCTAACTGTGACTGGGGTGAGATTGAGAGGGACATGGATGATAGAACACTGCCTTGTCACAAGGAAGCTGCACTTCCTGCACAGTGTTTCACTGGAAAGCAAGAAATGCCGGCATATTCTTCACACACGCTATTCAATGAATCACAGCAGCAAGGAGGTAGGTTTTATCAGCTGGTACTGCAAGGACATGGTAGCCCTGAAGTGTAGGGTTGCCAGACTCCTGTGCCCATGTTTCCTGTAAACATAACATACACAGGAATAGGAAAAAAAATCAGAGTCATGTAGTTTGTTCCCTCACCCCATCAGGTTCTAACACAGTAAATTTAACAATCAATTGGATTTCTCTGATGTTTCTAGTTCCCCCTCTAAATCCATAAAAACACACCCGTTTTTAAAGGAGGCCGCTTGATCTGGGACAGAGGGGTTATCAACTGAGTTCTGTACAGGAGGCCTACACGTTCCCAACTCAAAATCCTCAAGGTCACAGCCAAGCGTCTCATCTCCGCCTCCCTTTCCTTGAACAGAGTGTTGAGAAAAGGCGTATTCTTGAGGCGGGGAGAACTGTCTGTCTCTCGGGGAAACTCTTGAGGCATTAAGGAAAGTAGAGGATGGTAAGACTGGACTGGGCGGGAGAGGAACTACCTCTGCATTAACTGCTACCGGCAGAGAAGTCTGAGGCACTAATGCAGAACTGCCATCCTGAATTCCCAGAAGCCTAGATCTCAGTTGTTCCATCTAGTGGTAATCGCCACTTGCTCTGAGACTGGCAGAGCTGGACAAGAACCAATCAAATCCTCCTCAGAGGTGTCTTCAAGAACGGGGACGCTGAGCGCTGATTTCTGTGTGGACAGAAAGGTCAACCCAAATAATTAAACCAGGCACTGACTGGTATTCACTGAAGGGGTTTATCTGCTGCTAAAGAACTAGATGGATATGAAATTTTTGAATTTAAAAGTGGAGATTGTATTATGTTGGCAAAAACCTGTACTGGGAAAACTCCTTTTCTGCCAAAGCAGTCTGGTGGGAGTAACTGGACGATTACAAGTTAATAACAATTTATGTGCAATTTTACAACCAATTTGATTCTATTATCCATCTCTTAAACTTCAAACCCGTTATTTCCTCCCAAAGAAGTCCAGGGCAGTGTGCTTAGTTCTGCTTTCCTCTGCTTTATCGTCACCAGAACTCTATGAATCACAGAATCATAGAGTTGGAAGGGGCCAGACAGGCCATCTAGTCCAACCCCCTGCTCTACGCAGGATCAGCCCAAAGTTGGGGGTGGTGAGAACAAGAATGACTGGCCTGAGGCCTTTCCGTGAGCTTCAAGGCTGAGTGGAGCTCTGAACCCAGATCTCTCCCAGATCTTAGTAAGCACTGTGCCCCATTCACACTGCTCAGTTTCTCTCCCATTGGTCAGATCAGTATAACATTGTTAGAAAGAGAGAAATATCGCAGTGATTGCGGTGGCAAGCTGAATGGTTTCATGAATGTTGGGCATCCCCGTTGGCACTCACTTTATCCGTGTGTTTTCCAGCCGTGTGAAGGGTTACTTCAGTCCCTCTCTGCCAGCTGCGATCACAGCGGTCTGTGACCCACGAAACTGATGCGTCTGGTAAATCGTGACCCTGTTGTTTTCCTGCTATAGCGTAGCTCCATTTCCGAAGGGACTGTCCTGCTGCTTCAGAGAAAGGCAACTGTCTTGCCGAGGGACGGGGTGGTTACTGGAAAACCACAGGTCTTAGAAGTTACTATTGAGAGACTTAAGTCGGCTGTTGGGCAAGATGGTTTTCCATGCCTGAAGCATTGTTTCGGTGTAATGTTTACAGAAGAATCCTCTAGCTGCAGAACGTAACAGGTTGTGACGGCTTTTGGATTGCAGGAAGTGTAGGGCAGGGGTAGTCAACCTGTGGTCCTCCAGATGTCCATGGACTACAATTCCCATGAGCCCCTGCCAGCATTTGCTGGCAGGGGCTCATGGGAATTGTAGTCCGTGGACATCTGGAGGACCACAGGTTGACTACCCCTGGTGTACGGGACTTTGTGCTCAAGACCCTTTGCTTGATGATAATTGGAGGGGATGGTCTCCTTCAGCCTCAGGCATATGATTTCAATAAGTAAGCGGATTCATTTGATTTTAACTCTATGAAGCAGCTGGTCCATCAGTTATCTGGTTTCTTGTCAAGTGACAAATTGCTTTGCTTAAAGAGAGCCAAGCTATGTGTATATCCATGTCGGAAACAGCTTGGTGTTGTGGTTAGGAACAGCCAGGTTTGATTCCTTGCTCCTCCACATGCAGCCAGCTGGGTGATCTTGGGCTCATCACAGCCTTGATAGTGCTGTTCTTACAGAGCAGTCCTGTCAGAGCTCTCTCAGCCTCATCTACCTCACAGAGTGTCTGTTATGGGGAGAGGGAGGGACGGCGATTGTAAGCTGCTTGGAGACACCTTTGTCCAATGAAAAGTGGGGTATAAAAACCAACTCTTCTTTTTCATCTGTGTGTGGGACGTTTCCTATGGAGACTCCTTGGGAGGCTGAAGATTGGGCATCCAGAGCGCACTGGGCCAGAGTCCCCAAAGCGGTGCCATGAGCACCAGGATGCCTGCAGACACCTTTTTTTGTGTCCAGCTAGTCTTTTTAGAAAGTGGGTGGGGCCTGGTTAGGCTTTTGCACAGCAAGACTTCTGATTGGCTGTTGGAGAGCTGATTGGCTGTGCAGATTTGTAAGATGCCGCAAAGATCTTCACTGTATGCTTAAGATAAACTTGAGTGTGTACAAGAATATTTTTAAACTGGATGTTCATTTTAAAAGACATCCTTGCCCTGCCAAAGGAGGCCAGAACTCTGTGGGACCTACCACAGTTCCGCATGGCTTGTAGGGCAGAGATGTTCCATCAGGTCTATGGTTGAGGCCTAATAAGAACCAATATTGATCTCTCAAACCTCCCAGCCACACCTACATCTGCCTTCGTCATCTGTTTGACCATTGGTCCAATCCCAGACTGGAATTTTGTGGGCAAACACTGGGGATAATTTATTCTGGAATTTTAACGCCCATTAGATTTTAGAGTGAACTAGATAGTTTAATGGAATTTTAAATATGACGCTATCTGCCCTGTGCCACCCAAGACAGAGCAGAATAGAAATTTAATAAAGAATAATATTAATAATTATGTTAAACACAGCTTCTGCTTGAATGTCAAAGTGTTACTATTAGACCTATGCATGACCTCACTGCCTGAGATTTTGGGGTTGTTTCTTCTTCTTGTGGCAGCCATTTTATTTTATTATATTTCTTTCAATTGATTTTCTTTTTTGAACGTTGTTCTTGGCTCCACCTCTTTTGGCAGCCATTTTGTGGTTTGCACGTAAAGGGGTATGTCATCAGAATTCCAAAAGTGCCTTCAGGCTCAAAAGGTTGGGGGCTCTCAGTGCTCGACTTTGAAAATGTGCCCCTTTCATCTTTGCAGAGCTCCTTGTAAGGTTATCTCAAGCCCTCTTTGCAAATACCTGTCGCTTACTGGTCCCTCTGTGTGCACGTGTGCACTCTAGCGAGCAAAAGCCACCCTGGATGCCTGTCGTGAATAATAGATACCAGTTCTTTCTTCACATTTTAACTCCATCGGAAAAACTCGATCCCATCACTGAAGTTTATGAGCCTGCACCTAGCAATTTCTAAATAACACAGACAACATAACAGCTTTCTTATTTTCCAGGGGATGAACTGTGCATAGGCAATGCATATCTCTATGCCTGGAGGTCATATTGTTTCCTATGCAGAGATTGGGGGGGGGGCATTTACTGGACAGTCTTTGACTGCAGAAAATTTCCCATTTCGAAATATTCCTTGTTTCATAACACTAATGATGCTGTTGTCGTGTTAGGCAAGGTTGACAGTTTCAAAGTTAAAACGTCAACGTTTCTTCGGGCGAGTCTCCCTACAAATTGTAGAAAGAGTACACGTGTGCTTAACTGATGTGTAAACCATGAGGGGGGTGGAATATCACCACACTTACATACAATAAGCCAAATTAAGCAATCACATTAAGCATTCACAATTTTGTTATTTTACTGAATTTATACCATGTCTTTTTGCCCTCCCCAGGGTCACTGAGGCAGCTCTGATTTAGTCTGCACTGCCAAAGGTAAATTTCTTAGAAGTCACACGGTAGAAGAGGTATCCTCATCGCCATATGGAATTTAGAAGTAATGCTGATTATATTGGGGAGAATGACAGAGAAGCTGATATGTCCCATAGGTTTCTCTGCAATAGAGCCATTCTGTTGAAATAGATGAGTGACATACACGGCATATTCTTCACAATTCTTTGGGTGCTCTAAAAGGGTGTCAGCAGTTTTCCGTGTCATTGGTTTCCTTTTTAGAAATTTAAACAGTGTGACTAAAGTACACACACTGTTCTCTTTAGGTTTTTCATAATCGTTAAATAGGGGTGCCAGCTCCATTGGAGCAGCTGGCAAGGGATGGGAGGTGCACTTACCAGGATCGGGAAGGAATGGCAGAAGATAACCGGATGTATCTATGTAACCCAGAAATGACATAAGCACATTGGGGATGTGGGGGAGGGGTGAATGCTGTAACTTTGGGGGAATTATGGTAGAATTATCTATCATAGAGTTTTGCCCCAAACCTGGAGCATCGTCCCTGATGTGCTTAGGTCACCTCCGGGTCATGTAGGTGCATCTGGTTAATTCCTGGCATTCTTCCCTTTGCCGGAGGCTTAAAAAGACAGGAGGTAATGCATTTCTATGCATTTAGCAGAACAGATTTGAAGTAAACAGAAGCCCTTTGTGATATTAACGTATTATCATGGTGGGGAAATCTTAACGGCATTACAAAGCCTCTGCCTTTTTCAAACACTGTTGACATATACCGTGGGCCATTTCCCACGGCTTAAAAATAGCACAATGGTTGCTAATTGAAAACGCTACTAATTTGGCATTACCCACGACGTCGTAGACAATCTGCAACACTCCTGAAACCGATCAGCAATAAGCGCTTCGTTTTAGCGCTTTCAGGGGAATCCAGAAAAGTGGATTCACCCTCCGGATGGCGATACACTCCTGCAACCAATCTGCAACACTAGCGCTAAAGACCTGTGCGTTACCATTGTTGCTGGTTCTTCAAAGTCCCTCCCCCTGGCTCTCTTCTCTGAGCTTCCGGCGAAGCGATCGCCATTTTTTTTTTCTCGGAGCGAGCGGGGATAAACGCACCGGCGAGCCTCTTTCTGTTTAGAGGCTTCCCTGGCTTCATTCCTTCACCTTTAGTCACTAAGCACAAACCACTTAAAAGCCCGTTTGCTGAAATAAAGTCCCTTTATTTTTTACACATAAATTCAGCCGAAAATCGAGCCCGTGAGAAGGGGGGGGGGGATTTTTTTTTATCACTCGAGGCAGCGTGCAAACGATCATACAATCAAACGACAGCTCACATTAGGCAGCTGGATGGGTCTCTCCGTAGCAACGAATCTACACAGATTCGTTGCTATGGGTCTGTTTTTTTTTTAAAAACCTTTCTTAAAGGGAAAGCGGCTGTTTGGGAGCATGCTAACAGCTGCCCATTGGCTGCTTGACGGCCAGGGGCGGGACGAGCTTGGCAATAGCGCTTCCTTTCTAGCGATTTCTGCCGAGACCGGAAGCCTGTGGGAAACGCTAAAAAACGCAACTGATTCCACTACAAAGCCAGGTGTGCAAAACGACGAATTCCACTATTTTAAATGGCGATTTTTCATTCCGCAAACAATTTGCAACAAAGATCCCTGTGCGAAAAGGCCCCGTGTCTAACCAATAATTAGGACTTAGAGATAAATCAGCAGAGCTCCTGTGAATGACCTTGCATGAGAAGGAGGATCTAAAATTTAGGCAGTTGCTCTTCGACCATTCAGGAGCACCACTGGACCATGAAAGCTGTTGTTCATACATAATATCCAGGGAGAAGTTAATGAAACAGTGTGGTTTGCAATTCCCCATGAGTTCCACTCCAGCAACTGTACTGTGAGGGCAAGACTTCAGCACTTGTTAAATTCTCTCTTCTTCTGTTGTAATCCCCACCCACAACTCCTGGTGACATATTAAATATCTTCACAAGACAAAGGCTTAACAACAACTGTATGACAAAGCAACTAAAAACCGAATCTTCATGTTTACTACTACTACTACTACTACTACTACTACTACTACTACTACTACTACTACTACTACTACTACTACTACTATTACTATTTACATTTCTATACTGCTCTCCCAATATGGCTCAGGGCAGTGTACATGATGGGTTAAAATTAACAGTAAATTAAAACCAACACAGTAAAATCGACATTAACAGTATAAAACAGTATAAAACGTAATTAAAACATAAGTAATAAATTAGCAGCATTAAGCCATAGCAGCCTCCAGATATTCACTGGTGTCATTCAGTGGAGGTGTTTTGCAGGGTAGGGCCATAGATGTTATTAAATCACTGGCCCCCAACGAAAGCTTGTTGCAAGAGCTCTGTCTCTCACGCCTTGCAGGATTGTGCCAGTTCCCACACTACCTGGATCTCCTCTGGGAGCTCATTCCGCCAAGTAGGGGCCAGGTCTGAAATCCTACACTGAATGAAGGATTTGAAAAAGAGCTGAGCAGGGTCAAACATGTTTGTTGAAAGAGATGAGAAGGTGGAGAGTGCCTTCTCTCGACCATGAGACCCCAAATTAACTCTGCCTTTCTGTGAACAGTGGTGTTATGTGGACCTACCTTTTAAAATTGGGTACAGGTAAAAAATTTCTTTATTCATAATGTTTGCTATCCAAACTTCAAATTAAAAAGCACTCAGGGCAATTTACCCACAAATTATTTTTATTTGTTAATATTTTGACATATATATCCATCAGAATTTCTCAGATGAAATAACAGTAGTCTTGTAGACTTGTACAGCACTTATTCTCACTCTAAGGATCACTAATTCAAGCATCCCAATCCATGTGAAATTGCTAACACCTCTTCTGTGCTTGCAGTGTAATATTTGCTCTGAGACAGTATGTCCTGTGCAGATCTAGAAAGGTGAGAGGGTGTTTCATTAAAGAGGAATAAAAAAAGATATAACTGTCTTATGATGTGTTGTTTTCAAAGATCAAACTCAGCTGTAGTATGCAAACTCTCAAGCTAATGATATTCATGCAAATTCGAGCGCTGTTTCTCAGACCATTTCTGCACGAGGAATCTGCCCCTGGACAGCCTTCGAATGTTGGCGGCTTTTAGAGCCCTCTACATATAACGGCACCTGCATCTCAAGGCTGTCAAGGAGCTGGGTCAAGTTTTGGCTGTTTGTAACTCGCAATGAGGGAAATCACCAAAACTGGATTTACCACCCTCAATCACACATCCCATCAGTGAGCAACCAGAGGCAAGTCCGTATGGAGGGGGAAAGGCACGATAATCTCTCTAGCATTGTCCCACCCTTGAACTCTATGACATTATGCTCCTCCATGGTTGCTCCCCAAATCTTCCTCTCTCCAAGCTCTTCCCCAGCCAATAGTTGTCATCCTTCCTTCTTATATATTGCTGTAATATATGAACGGCACATCCGTTCTGATGCTGAACTTCTGTCTGCAAACAGCTGTATACTTTTGAATTGTTGACACTTTCAGCCTCTTTTAACACTGTTTTACTTTCACTAGAAGTAAACCCTTTTTAGATTGCCAGGCTTAAGATGAGGATATACCGTACAAGATAAAGGATTGGACATGTTTTTCATTTGTCTGCCTATCTTTCTTTCTTACAGTGTATGCCAATTAAAGGTCTTGGATTTGTGCTGGGAGCCTACAAATGCATTTGCAAGGCTGGATTCTATCATCCCGAGATATTTTCAGTGAACAGCTTTCAGAGTAAGTGCCTTTGCTTCAGTTGGAAAGTGAGAGAGACTGCATTAATAATGCAAGATTCCTTTTTATCCTTGTCAGGGTTATACAGTATATTCCCACTGGCCTGAAATTCTGGGATTATATAATCACTTAAGGAATTTTAGCCCTGTGGTTTGTCATCTGTGATACTCTGGAGAACCCTGTTAAACATATCTACTTTTAGCAGATTTGATTGGTAAATAAATAATAAAATATTTTCAAAATTCCCTTCACTGATAGGCACCTACATGAGATCCGAAGCGAGTTCCCTTCTCTGCTTGACTTTTTGCTATTTCCCACCCACCCCCTTTTGCATTCTGATTTTGTTATTATACTATGTAAAGCAGCTGCTGTATTTCTCAGTGTAGAGACTTGAGAAGTAACCTTGATGTATTCTAGTTCCCTAAATCTGGGCAGCCAAATTTGCATATTATGCAAATTAATCTCTACCTATTCACATCTAGCATGTTTATTGTTGTGTTTCCCTTTGGCAACTGAGTTTGGTGGAGGGAAGAGGGAGAAGAGGGGGTTGCAATCCATTTTGGGGAGGGGTGAAATTTGGGGTCAAGGAGGGAGGAGGAAAGTGTGGGGTCGATCGCTGCAGATTTATCTCAGGCAGTGGAATGTCTGGGCTTTCGTAGAAATCTGTTTCGAGGGCATGACAACTCTTCTTTAAAATGTTCTATTTTTAGAACCCAGTTAGTCTAGGAAGCAGAAAATCAAGGCGAGCACACAAGTTTGTGCATCGTATTGTGGCTTTCCCTTGGCTAGGTTGTCAGAAGAGTTAAAGCATAACTCTTGACAAGGCATGCGATGTTGATTTGGAAAGTGTGCCTCCTCCAGTGTGCACAGGATGGAAACAGTTCAGTATATCCTACATGTCAGTCATAGATTTGCCTCTTGTCAGTGGTTAGAACAACTAAAGGACGTTTCTTACTAAATGACTAGGCACATTCCCCCTCCTGTCTAAGGATTTACAAGGATTAGAACTTTTTGAGGCGAGGGTTCTGAGCCAGCCAAGTGTTGAGCTGGGCCTGTGGAGATCTGGGTTCAGTTCCTGTTCGCTGTGAAATTTTCACCATGGAAGTTGGTTTCAGTACATGGAGATACTCAGATCAGTGGGCTCAGACTGAAGTCAATTCACCTAGAGCTTGATGGCCAAGGCAACCAACTCTGGCACCCTGAAGAAGCACCTGGTGAAACTGGTGAATTACAAGCCGGCTGCCAGTTGGTTGCTTGGTCATCAGGTCTACAAGAAAATCCCTTGTCGTCACTCGTTGAATCGTTGACTTTTTCTCTCTTTATTGGTTGATCACAGTTTGAATGTAATTTTGGGTGCTATGCCCCATTCTTTTCAAGATAACTTTTTGTTGCTAGTCAATTATAAATTCTCAATTTTTCATGTTCTTCAGTTTGTATATTATCTTTGTACAAGTAGACTTGTAGACTTGTACAGCACTTATTCTCACTGCAGAGCAGAGTGTTGGATTTTTTGCCCCCTCTGGGCCTCCATAGGATGGGGAAGAGCTGTCCACACGGACCTCTGCCAGGCTGGTCCCCCTTGGCCCCCGGATCACTTAAGGGAATCCAGAAAATATCCACATTCCCTTAAAGCAGGGCAACGGCAGCCTGACGCGTGCCACGCCTGGGAGGGGGCCGATTTAGTGGCAATATCACGTGGAAGTGGGGATTTAGCTTTCCTTCCATATAAACACTCCCTCCCGCCCCGCCTTTTCTGCCTGTGTGGAATCGGCCTAGGACAGGTTTTGCTTCATGCCAATTTTGTGTTATTTTATCAGTGGCCCAAAGTGCTGTTTCCTGGGATGTGATTTTTAGGTTCCTTTGTTTATAATGCAGTTAGTCAGACTGGAATTGCAGAAAGGCTTCATTCTCTGTGAAGCTCTTTGAAATCTCCTCAGTGCATTAGTTTGAGGGTGGTGGTGGTGGTGGTGGTGGGGGAAAGACTGTTTAACTAACTGCCAACTCTGCAAGCCCAGCAAGGGATCTGAAAGTCAAGCTGTGTTCTTGCTTGCTCACCATCGTTAATAATCAAGATTCTTGCCGGCCAGATGCTCCCGCCACTTAAAACTTTGCAAACCGTCTGCTTTCTGTGGGATTGCACAGTTGCAGGTCGAGGCAGAATTGAGAGGCAAGGGGGGGGGGGCAGCGGGGACAGCAGGGCAGATGGAATTCTCTTTGCAGTTCTGCTCATGATGCGAATGCTGGAAAAACAGCCCAATCCATTCTTTTTGAAGCACCGGTAGGGGCTCAGTGGATGTCACTCCTGCTGAAAGGAGGCGAGAGTTGTTGTGTTGTAGGCAAAGCTGCCTGAAAGGGTTTACATCTTTGAAAAGGGTATTTACACAGTAGGGGCCAGGCAGATTATTTATTGTATTTATTTCACGTGTAGCCTGCCTTTCTTCCCAGTGAGGGCCTTAAGCAGCTAACATTGCTCTCCTCTCTGCATTTTACCCTTAACACAACCCCGTGAGGAAGTTTAAGCGGAGATGGCCTAAGGTGGTCCAAGGTGACTCAGCAAGCTTCTATGGCCGAGTGGGGATTTGCATTCTGGTCTCCTGGGTCCTAATCCAACACTTCAACCAGTACGCTGCATGTGGCAGACTCCGTCATTTCACAAATGGATGACAAATCAGGAATGGAATGGAAGTGATCAAGACCAAGGGCCAGTATCTGAGAAGTCACATATAGCAATGAGGCCAGTGACCTGCTAATCACAATAGCCTCTTGACAGAGACATACAGATTGGGTCCAGATCTCCGTCTGGAGCCTAGGTTCCCCCCACTCCCAGGTCTTGGATCTCAGGCTTAGCTCCCAAGCTCCTGGCCTCTAAATGTCCACAGCCATAGCAACGTCTCCACCAGTCACAGTATATCTGTTCTAAACCTTGGCATTTGCAGGACTTCGTTTGCCAGATGGGATACATGTAGGGGAGGAGTATGTATCTGCCTTTCTTCCCAGGGAGGGCCTTTCTTCCCAGTGAGGACAGGAAGGCCTGGAGGATCATTGTCCATGCGGTCGCAATGAGTTGGACACGACTTCGCACCAACAACAACATGTATCTGCAGACATCCAGAGACCACAATAGTGTTAATCATGGGATACCAGTGAGACCTCCATAGTCACTTTGCGTATTCTATAATATGTGAACAGATGTACCACAGTCTAGAAACACACATACAAACTGTGCTGGGATATAGGTGTGCCCTTAGCTACAAGGATTATTCTGGTTGTTTGTTTTTTAATCCAACAACAACACAGATCTAGATGGAGACTGTGTACTTCATGCCAGATTTTATTCCATCATCCTCTACAGAAGACAATTCCTTGTTATTTAACTTTAGATTTTATTTTGCACGGCGTCCTATAGCACGAAGCTGCACAAATGTTAGTTAGGGAGGCCTGAATGCATTCAAAGCAAATGAACCAAGCAGGTTGGAGCCATTGTGGAATTAGGCAACAATGAAAGCATCTGATTCAGCATCTGTTCTATGAGTATCAAAGGAGTAACGGGGTCTGGCCAGCATATGTGAATAATAGGGATGGCTGGTTCTCTCCCGTGGCGTTGATGTTGATACAATATCTATTCCGAGGATTGCTTTCATACTTTCCTCTTTCTAGTACAGGAATCCTGAGCTGAAAATATTGTTCTTTGCCTGCTATGTTGAACATTCATCTCTTTGGTGTTTAATCCTATTTCCTGGGATATTTGATCCCAATTTGTAGAATCCTACCTAAAAATAACTAAAAACTCTTTGAACCATTCTCTGCACTTAAGAGTTCTTTCCTGTTCTGTTCAAAGAGTGAATCTTTTAAAGGGCGAATTTTTAACCTTAATTTAGCACATTTTAACCCAATTGCTTATCGTACTTAAACCTTCACGCATGGACATTTCCTACATGTAGACTGGGGGGCTTAGGGGCTTCTGTGCCCCTGGCCGCAGAAACTTCCTTCTCCTTCATGCCTTCTTCTGTTCTGCTTGGGCGAGTTGTAGAGCCTCCAATCTGGAGAGGGAAGAGGGTCTTCAGCATCTGGTCCTTCCTCCTCCCCACTAGGGTAAGGTGACCAGATTTTAACATTGGTAAAGTGGGACACCATTGACTGGGGGGGGGGTGTTCTTGATTAAAAATTTGGTCTATATGTAGCAACAAAAAGTTTCATAGAACGCATAGAATGCAAAATAGTATTGTAATATATATATTTTAAATTTCAACATAAGTACAATTTGCCAGGTGCCCCCAGATGTCCCTCCAAAAGTGGGACAATCTGGTCACCTTACACTAGGTCTTTCTTGCACAGCCTGGAGAAGACCTTGCCACTTCCTCACTAGCCTGCAGCTGCAGCCCCTTTCCCCCTTTCCCCCTTTCCCCTTACTCCGGTTAAACTGCGAAAACAGGGACACCGAGATGCCTGGATGGGAGCATAAACTAGCTGAATGCAGTGTAGTAAGTTACACACAAGGAATCTTCAATCTTTTGACGGAGCAAAAACAGTTCCGCAGGGCCTGCAGAAGGGAGCTCTTCCGCCAGGCATTTGGTTGAGACCAGGCATAACCAACAACATCTGCAGGGCCCCTGCTCCCTCCCTCCCAGAGATCCATCAATGCATTCTGCTCCTGGACCTGTTGCACTGTTACCATTGTTACAATTATCAGTTAATAGTATTAATGTTATGGTTATCTATAGATTATGGGTTGTTTCTTGTATTGTTTTCTACGTTTTATGTAAACTGCCTTGAGCCTCCAGGGAGGCCGGCATATAAATAAATAAATAAATAAATAAATAAATAAATAAATAAATAAATAAATAAATAAATACATACATACATACATACATACATACATACATACATACATACATACATACATACATACATACATACATACAATATCCGTTTAATAGTTCCCAAGGCATTTCGCTGTTCAGTGCTTTGTCAATGGATTCTGCAAACTTAGAAAAGGAAATATACAAAACAACAAGCCTTACTGAAATATCAGACCAAACTGAAAGAACATCATGAATACATACCAAAAAAGGCATTTAAACAAAGTGATTCTAGAAAAGTACTTTCATAGCACGAAATCTTAGGCAAAAATGAATAATACCTACAGTACATCAATTTGTACAACAATAATAATAAATACAAAAGGTCTACCTGATATGTATTAGTCTGATATGTATTTGTCTATTTGTCTATAGTCTAAATATTTCAACAGCCAATACCTGTAAAAGCAGGCAGATGTCTGTATAAATAGGCAAATTGATGTACTGTAGCTCTTATTCATTCTTGTGTCGAAGACTGAAGACTCCTTGACCGTTTACGCACTGGGAACTTCACTCACCCAGCTCTTATGCAGGAGCACAAATCTGGGGCGGATGAGGTGCACCAGGGCCAAATGCTCCCCCATATGGGTGCAGGAAGAGGTGGGGCAACTTGCCATGACTAAAACTCCAGCCTGCAGCCTGGCATGAAACCTCCAGTGCATAAATGGTCCTTCTGTGTCAACTCGCTACACTGGATTCAGCCGGTTTGGCATCCCAGTATCCCCTGTTTGGGCTATTGTTTTGGTTTTTCACTGGGTCCCACCCTTCTATCTTTTTATTGCCTGGGTAAACCAACAGCTGCTGTAGGTAGTGGCTGAAGTGCTCTTGCAGCATTTCCCCTCCTTGCTGCTGTTTTCCTAGCAGCTGGTTGAGTTGGGGCCCTTACTGTGCCACTGCTGTTGTCCCCACCGCAGTGGTTCTTGCTGCTGCTCTCCTGGTGGGCTTGTCTCTTGTGGCATCATGGGTTGCTGGTGTTTTGCCTCTTCTCAGCACTCACTGCCTGGGCCTGGCCAGCCCAGGAGTTGAGTCACCCAGGACGGATGTGGCACTGCTGGGCTCAGTTGAGTCATGTGGGCAAGGGTATGGTGCCACCCAGCTGACCTGTGATAGAGTAGGGTTGGCTGGGCAGGCAAGTTTCTCCATCAAAAAGGACAGCAGTGCTTCCTTGCTTCTTTTTGGCTCTTTCCCCAACACTCCTTTTCCATGACTGGTTCCTCCTTGGGATACTCCACAGTTGAACAGTAGACCACACGAAATATAAAGCATCTGATTTATCCAAGCTGATTTATCTTTTTTCTTCCCCTTCAAACTTCCATGGTACTTCTAGGGAAAGATGCAGCCAGCCATTTTTCTGGAGGCAAGTTGACTGAGGAAGTCTACACTTGCTTGCCCTGCAGGGAAGGATGTTCGTACTGTACAGATGATACTCCCTGCTATGCACAAGAAGACAAGTACTTACGACTTGCTATCATCTCGTTCCAAACTCTCTGTATGCTGTTGGACTTCATAAGCATGCTACTGGTCTACCATTTCCGCAAAGCAAAGGTAAACCTCAGACAAATCTTCTTCGCTAAACCCCTTGCCTGTTGGATCGCGGCTTGTCACGGTCATGTTTGTTTACGTTGGAGGGACCCCAAATTTCCCCTTGAGGGAAAAACTCACAACCACCCCAGTGCAATCGAAGGATCTGTTTAAGCCTCTAATGAGGAATTAGTTGAGAAATTTGGAATGTGCACTGAAGTTTTATGTTGGGGCTGCCTTGTTTTGTTTCCTCTGAAACAGGGGTAGTCAAACTGCGGCCCTCCAGATGTCCATGGACTACAATTCCCAGGAGCCCCTGCCAGCATTCGCTGGCAGGGGCTCCTGGGAATTGTAGTCCATGGACATCTGGAGGGCCGCAGTTTGACTACCCCTGCTCTGAAAAATGCTCCAGGTTCCTCTGTATGGTTACAGTGCTGGTCAACGAGAAAAACATTCCCATCTGTAACCTTTTTGATTTCTGCCCAACCTGCATGCAGTTGTCAGGGGCTGTATCTTTACCCAAAGGATACGTTCTCCCGAACCTGAGGCAGATGTGAGAAAGTGTGTCCGTAGTTGAAGCAGTTGAAATTCACAATGGGCTCGGGGTAAAAACAGCCACAAATATCCAAAGGCTCAGGGCCAAGCCAGATGTGACAGTCTTGTACAGGAGCAGGAGGCTGTAAATCAAATTACAAATAGTCTCCGTGTGACCTCCGCAACAATGCCGCCGCCATTTTGAAAATCTTTTTCACGGGACTGTGAGGGCACCATGAGAAACTGCTCGTGTTTAGTTTGGTTTATTTGATTTTTAGACTGCCACTCCCAGCATGAGCCATCTCGTGATGGTTTACAATTATAAAACCAATAAAAATTACGCAATAAAGCACATAAAACTCCTCATTACAATTACAAATGGTGGCCGCCTAATGGAATTCCTGTTCTCTCCTGAATCCACCAACCCACTGTTCCCAGTCTTGTTTCTCACATAGACCGCCCTGGGTGATGTCAACCCAGGCCCCCCCAATCATAAGGAGGTAGGGCGAGATCCTCAGGTTGGTAACTCTGGTCTCTGCCCTGGCCGCAACCAAACGCCTGGTGGAAGAGCTCCATCTTCTAGGCCCTGACTTGGTGTAGCCAGTTTGGGGTATTGGACAAGAACAGCGGCCTGTAATCTGAAGAACTGGTTTTGATTCCCCCCTCCTCTACGTGTAGCCTGCTGGGGGACCTTGGGCCAGTCACATTTTTCTCAGAGCTCTCTCAGCCCCACAAAGCTCACAGGGGGTCTGTTGTGGGGAGAGGAAGGTGATTGTAAGCCACTTTGAGACTCCTTTGGGTAGTAAAATGCAGGATACCACCCCCCCCTCCCCACAGCTCTCTCTTTGATCCCGCATTTGTGACTTGAAGGTTTGGTTTTACATAATCTCTTTTATGGTTCTTATTAAAATTAATCTTGTAAGTCACCTTGGGGAAAAGGATGGTTAATAGATAATTTTACATAAATAAACTTTAAGCACTACGAGCATTTCTGCCTAGAATGAGCAATCAGAGGAATTACATGTATATGTAAAATAAATGAAATACGTGAAAACGAATTCGTTTAGTGCATCTCTGCTTAAATCAGGGGTAGGCAAACTGGTTGAGGCCAGGCAAACAGGGATGTTCGCCTGGCCCCGGCCCCAACCTGGTGGAATGAGCTCCCGGAAGAGCTAAGGGCCCTGTTGGAGCTAACAGCTTTCCGCAGGGCCTGCAAGACGGAGCTCTTCCACCAGGCATATGGTTGAGGCCAGGGCGGGCGGTCCCGACGCTGGATCTGGGCTCCCTGGGTTCATCTGAGTGATCTGATTGCCTCACTCCCATAGTAGCAACCTGATGTCCCTCGGCTAATATGGGGCAGTTTGGGGGGGGGGGTTAGTGGGGGTTAGTTAGTGCTTGCCTGTTGCCTAACATTGATAGTGTGGATTGGTTTTAATGGTTTTAACTATGGATTTTATTGTAATTTTTATCTTGTAAATTTTATCTTTATCGTGAGAAGAAGAAGAAGAAGAAGAGGAGTTGGTTCTTATATGCCGCTTTTCCCTACCCGAAGGAGGCTCAAAGCGGCTTACAGTCGCCTTCCCATTCCTCTCCCCACAACAGACACCCTGTGAGGTGGGTGAGGCTGAGAGAGCGCTGATATCACTGCCCGGTCAGAACAGTTTTATCAGTGCCATGGCGAGCCCAAGGTCACCCAGCTGGCAGCATGTGGGGGAGCGCAGAATCGAACCTGGCATGCCAGATTACAAGTCCGCACTCCTAACCACTACACCAAACTGCCTAAGGGAACAGCGGTATAAAAGTTTAATAATAATAACAACAACAACAATAAAAAATGTCCATGGACTACAATTCCCATGAGCCCCTGCCAGCTCCTGTGCATGCATTTTTGACATTTTCACTGCCTACGTTTTGGAAGCGCAGGTTCCTTGATTTTTGCGGATCGACAAAATGGAACAGAGTGATAATAAATCTTCGCCGTTTCCGCAAATAGCAAACGGCTTTGCAGAGTGGCGCTCTTCTTTTTAACTCCTGGTTTTGTTGTCTCCGATGCCGTTCAGCCAGCTTAAAGACTCCTATGATTTCCCTTGGGCAAACCATCATTTAGGGCTAACTTAGAATCATCCAGCCAGTGTCCAGGAGAGGCTGGACACAATCAAAATCTGCGTGCTTAGGCAAGCCTCATTCATTTCAGTAGGGTTTGTTCAGGAAGGGTTCCCAGCAGATCGCGCCCACTGCCTTCTGCTTTTTTGAAACCGTTTCGTACGGATTTTGAAAAGGAAGAACCGTCGCTACTTAATAGGAAGGCTGAGCTTGCGGTTATTTGTTTCAAAGCCTGCTAGATATTGGGAATAAAAACGATAACCAATGCTAGCCCCATTTTATTAAGGCGCGATGTGGTTCTGTGGATTAACACTTCGACACACTTGCTGTGGTAATGTTGTACCAGACTGACAGCTATTCTGTCACACAGTCCCCATTTATTTCATTAAGGGCAAGAACATTCTCTTATGGCTTCGTCCCAGGTTAGGTTTTGTTTTTAAAATAAGGCTTAGTGCAGTGGTTCTCAACCTTCCTAATGCCACGACCCTTGAATAGAGTTCCTCATGTTGCGGTGACCCCCAACCAAAGAATTATGCAAGGGTTCTTTCACAGAAATTAAACCAAAACCGACCAATGGTGTGAAGATCCATTGTTCAGGATTGTATAGAAATTGTTTTTTCCAGGGTTTCTCAGTTCAGTTCTGCCTCTTGTCCCACCATGCTGATCTCGCTCTTTTCCACTGCTCCAGTGGCTGGCAGCCGAGCAGGGGTGCCTGCAGGAGGACCGGTGACAGTGCCCCCCCGGCCAAGCTGCTCGCCCTGCTGTGACCCCCGTCACCTCTTAAACCGGGGGCTGCTGGGAGCGGGAGTGGGGTCTGTGTGACATCAGCATGTTGGAGGGTGCCAGGCCTTATGCCTGCTCCCCACTCTACCTGGAGGTTACCCTGGTTGAGCAGTGCCCGCTTTGGGCAGCAGCAGTTGGACCAGGTAAAGGATAATAGCTAAAGACCCAGCCAAACAGCTGAGCCTCTGGATCAGCTGTTTGGTGGCATCTTTCTTCCTCTCACTCTCTGCAGAGACAGCCCTTTCCACTGTCTGGGAAGGGTCTGGGAGCAGGCACTTTAAATGCCTGGGCAACCCTTCATACCAGCTCTATCCAGGGCCTGTTCTTTTCTGTACACAACAGGTTTTAATGCTTGTGTGTGTGTGTTTGGATGCTACCTGTATGGTCACTAGAACTAATTACCTAGTACAAGTATAGCCCTGATAATAGGTAAGAGGGAAGGATTTGCACATTATTTATTAAAAGCTTCCTTATATTGAAGAAGCTGCTTGGTTTTTCAGTCTGCGGGAAAGCAATGCCCAAAGACAGCTGTAGCATTTCAGCTAAGAGATATTTAATGATTCTCCAGGGTGGAAGCAATGCAGATTTTATTTCCTGGCACAAGAAGCAGCGGAGCAGTCCCAGAAGAAAGAACAGAATGACAACAAGAGTGCATTGATCAGCGGGGAATGCCAATTCCTTCAGGTTCTGTTTTCTCCCGACCGCTTCTTATGCACCGTTGGAGACTGTGTTGACGTTCCCCAGATTATGGATCACTAAGGAAGAGAAGCAGTAGGATCTAATAGGCGAACAATTTGCCTTCTGAGCATTATGTACGTTTCGAAATGCCAATAGTCATGTTCTCTTGATTGCTGCAAGGCAAAGCAGTAAAAATGAATGAACGGAAACGACAAGGGTAGTACATGGTTGCAACCACCCCCTCCCCGCAAAAATCTGGCATTTTTTAAAGGGCAGAACAATATTAATAAGGTGCAATTCCCCCCCCTCCCTTTCCTTTTCTTTTTCTCCTTTTTTGCTGTGATGGACTGGCTGTTTTCCATAAGTAAGGGGACTAAAGAATTCATTGGAGGTCGAATTCAACAGCCGCCCTTAATTCCTGCAACTGGCGTACTCCCCGTGATTTCTATGTCCGTGATTTTCATATACCTTAATTGTTTCTCTAAACCTGGGGTAGTCAAACTGCGGCCCTCCAGATGTCCATGGACTACAATTCCCATGAGCCCCTGCCAGCAAATGCTTGACCCGTGAAAAGAACTTATTCCAGTGTTCTCCCAGACTTATCTATAGCATCATTCCGTGGAATGAAAATGCAGGCAGGGGCTCATGGGAATTGCTGTCCCTGGACATCTGGAGGGCCGCAGTTTGACTACCCCTGCCTAAACCATCAATAATGAGATACTTCAAGCTTTATTTAAATGTCCTGATTATTGATTACAAACAAGGCAGTTGGTTATTGAAAAGCCCTTAATAGGTCAACAGCTGCGACTGGAACACAGACTTTAGCAGAGTGCTGTCGATGTACTTAATTGTTCCAAACTGCTGCCGTGGAAGCATGATTCACTGCTTTGAATGGGTTTGCTCTGGGAACAGATAACTCTTCATTTATTGCTGATTTAACCAAATGCATTGCAAAATCACTGTGAGCCATTCAACCCAGGGAGAGATGATGAAGGCCTGGGAGGCAGATTATCCTAAAGTTTCCCGTGCCTGATGTTTGCCGGAACATGTGATCACTGTAGAGCGCTGCAGAGTATTAAAGGAGCCAGCTGGGAGCAAATTCAAGTGCAGAAAAGGTGGGTGAGAGAAGTTTTCTGAATACTTTCTCCACCTACTACTTTCCCCTGCAGCTCCTTCCTGCCAACTGCTTTTCCTCTAATCAGGCTCCAAGGCTGAAAGTAATAGTTATTTTTGTTTATGGAAGCCAGATCTGGATCCAACTTGGGAATAAATGTTATAGTTGGGATCACAAAAAGACCACTTATGGGGTACTTCCATATGTACCCAGATTGATAGCTGTTTGCTTTGAGCACAAGCTCCTCCTGAGACTGAGGAGGGCTTTAAGGGAAACAAGGGGCAGTACTGAAAGAGGATGTCTATAGCATGCAAAGCTGTCCACATACATGCTCCTTTAGACTGCAGCCAATCGTATCTGTCTTCCACTCGACTTGGCACGGTTTCTGGGTTGTCTTCTGTGAAGTCCCTCTTCAGTGGTTTGCCTCAATATATTATAGAGCCCAAGACATCTGCTGTGTCTGGAGAAACATGGAAAGGGCCTCAGTTAATGTGGACAGAGAATTTCCCAGGTCTCAAAATTGGAAGGCATACCTTAAGGCAGGGGTAGTCAACCTGTGGTCCTCCAGATGTTCATGGACTACAATTCCCATGAGCCCCTGCCAGCAACTGCTGGCAGGGGCTCATGGGAATTGTAGTCCATGGACATTTGGAGGACCACAGGTTGACTACCCCTGCCTTAAGGAATGGGCTGCTGTCAGACTGGAACTACACGAACCCCACATTTATTGGAGACATTGGGTTAAATTCAGACCATTCGTTCTTCCCTAATTGAATGGAAGGATATTCATGTTATATGAAAAGGAGCCATTAGGCAATGGACTTCTATACGTTGCCGAAATCGTATGCGAAAACAGAACAAGAGGAGAAGTAGTTGGACAATTGTGTTGTATTTTAAAGCCAGGAGCTTCGCCTTGATCGAGCAATCTACGGCGTGCAAAAAAAAATCCCAGATTGCCAGTACTAAAGAACAGATCAGGTTAAACCAATTGGAACATTTGCAAGCTGGCCTGAAAGGCGGAGTTGAAATTCACAATATCACCTCTGAGGATTTCAGGCAGCGGTAGGTAATCTTTCTGACAGCCCTACCGTAGCTCTCTGTAAATGAGTTTGCGTGCCAAGAAACAAAAAAGAGCGTGTGTGAAGGCAGTATTTAGCCAGACAGATTGTACATGTTGGAGACAGATTTTTATTTTTTGCAGGGGAGTAAATAAGGCCGCTTTATAAATGCCAGTGTGAGACACTGGTCCTTGTGCTCTCAAGATGCACACATACAAAGGGATTGTCGCGCATGAAAACCATCTTTCCATAATGTTTTGTTTGAAAGGTGCTGTGTGAGCAGGGTCTTTTGTGGGAGGCTTTGCACTTACCCTTTCCTTCTCAGAATTACCCTATTTCAAACGGGAAGCTCACGCAATTGTTCTAAGGGAAGAGGTCCCTGCTGGCTTCCGCTTTGCCCTTCCACCTCTCCACTGTGACCTGAGCTTGGCCTAGTTTGATTACTCCCCTTCATTGGAGATGGAGAAAGGAAACATAAGTCAAGAGCAGGGGTAGTCAAACTGCGGCCCTCCAGATGTCCATGGACTACAATTCCCAGGAGCCCTTGCCAGCATTCGCCAGCGAGGCTGGGAGTTCAATCCCAGCATCTGGCTTAAGGTCGACTCAGCCTTCCGAGGTCGGTAAAATGAGTACCCAGCTTGCTGGGGGGTAAACGGTAATGACTGGGGAAGGCACTGGCAAACCACCCCGTATTGAGTCTGCCATGAAAACGCTGGAGGGCGTCACCCCAAGGGTCAGGCATGACCCGGTGCTTGCATAGGGGATACCTTTACCTTTTTTAAGGGATTGGTACAAACTGGTTTATGAACAAACATTCATGATGAATTTTGGCCAGTTCATGGTTTGAGATGTCAAGTTCGTAGCAGGGCCACCAGCATGAACTTCCCACAAACTTTCAAGCTGTTTGTGGTGGTTCATGAGTGGAGAGACATTTCTGGACAGAGTGTCTCCGCTCAGTCTAAATGTTTACATAACTTCAAAGCAACAACTCAGAGGAAGTGTAGAGGAGCATGGAAGGGAGGTCCCCTGTGACTTTGATGTCTCTGGCTGGCACAGGATCCATTCTGTACTCTCCTAAACCTGTACCTGTCAAAATAATTGCATATGACAGGTTCAGGAGTGTACAGAACAGGTCCTAGGCAAGTGAGAGACACCAAACTCTCAGCAGACCTCCCCTGGATGCTCCTTTACCTGCCATCCAAGGTTGGTGAGAATTGGATTTACACACTCTGAATATCAGCCCCCCAAGGAAGGTGCTTTCTGGATTAACTGGTTTGCAGATCAGACTTGAGACTAAGTTCATGTACCTATGTATTGTGTATTGTGAGTTTAGGGTAGATTGACTAATCTGGTTAATCTTATTTGCTTTGCCTGGATTTACTTGCCTGGCAGGAAGACAGAGCTTGTGGCATAAAGAATGGTAATTTTTCCTAAAAATAAATACCTTCTCAATGATCCTTAAATATGTAGGAGATGGCTGGGGCCAAACATTCTTCAGGTCATGGAAGAGGTGATCACTCAGCTGAAAGGAGAGGACAGATATATTGTATAAAAACCAGTTTTAGATTCTGGAGATCCTTCCTGCTGGTTAATGGTATAGATCAGGCGTAGTCAACCTGTGGTCCTCCAGATGTTCATGGACTACAATTTCCATGAGCCCCTGCCAGCAAATGCTGGCAGGGGCTCATGGGGATTGTAGTCCATGAACATTCGGAGGACCACAGATTGACTACCCCTGGTATAGATGATTAAACAAAAGCAGGTCTGTCCTTTTTTGCAAAACATATATTTGCTCAGTTAGCAATGTTCTCATTGTCTTTAAGAAAGATAATTCTCACAATGTAAAGAGCGAATAGGCCACTGGTTTGCAATCCATTCTTCCATGGGAAATTTTGCTCTCAATTCAGACCTGTTACATTATGGAGTCAATGGAGATGAATTAAATGGTTTTGATTGAGTCATATGGGGTTTCACATAATTGGGCTCATATAAGCTGCACCCAAAACAATCTTGCATCTCTCAGATGTGGGTTGTGTGATCTTTCTGAGAGTGATTTGGTGAGAATCTTAGGAACTGTTCGTCTATTTTATCTTTTAATCTTAAAATACACGGGGTAAGGGATGATAACATGTATTTCTGTTTTTTGATTTCATTTACACATGCAAATATTTTTATACCCTTGTGATTCTTTCATATGTAATTATTTCAAGAGTGGCTAAATTGATTTTAAATTAAAAAAAAAATCTTAGAAAAAAACAACATGAGTGATTTGGGGATGGACATATACGTTTTTCCCAACATCTGCAAACTACTGATAACCTGTAGAGCAGCCTTTCTCAACTATTTAACCATTGGGAAAACATTCTTCAGGCTTCAAGAAACCCCAGAAGTGGTGTGATCATGCAGAATATGGTCAGGAAGCTTAGCTGTGAACACGCCCACCCAGGGCCCCTCCCCTTCCCTTCCCCTCCAGGCCCGTCATTGGCCGTTTTGGCAGGGAGGGTGGGTCGACATGATCATATCACCCAATAAACATTTAAAAAAATTAAAAACATATTAAAAAATAACTCCCACCCATTCAGGAAACCCTTCTAGGGTTGTCGAAAAAACCGAGGGTTTCATGAAATCCTGGTTGAGAAAGCCTGCTATAGAGATTGGTGACCATCTCAATATGGCTTTGTGGTTTCATGGTTAATGTGCTGCTTTGGAACAGGCAAGGAGGCTTTTTCTTTTCTCATTCTGGGTTAAAAGGAATGCTTTCATCATGGGTGTGTAGGGGGGAATCTACTGTCACAGAAAGAGGAGTGGGAAGGAACTCAGAAGTTGCCCTGTACAATAAAATAATGTAGATTCCAATGGGTAGCCGTCTTGGTCTGAAGTAGCACAATAAAATCAGAGTCCAGTAGCACCTTTAAGACCGACAACGATTTATTCAAGGCGTGAGCTTTCGAGGGCAACTGGACTCTGATTTTATTAATAAAATAATGTGAAACGTTGATTATTTATTATAATGCACAGTTAAAAACAGAATAGAAACTTCATAAAAACTATACAGAACTAACAGCACATAAGACCAAACTCGTTTCGACCCTACTGGGTCTTCCTCAGTGGTCAGAACTGTGATGATACACTCTTATATTACCTATATTAAACTCTTTATAAAGTGTAGCTGAGTGGTTGAATGGGATTTGTAAATTATGGCTCCAACCAATATATGTAAATGTTAGACTTTTTGGAGACCATCTCCTATGATATGTACCTAGGGTCACCACTCTTTGCTGTTGTTTAATTCTGTGCCGAGAGTGTATCTCATGTGCATCAGAAAAAAAGAGGAGTGGACAGGTATGCCTATGAACAAAGTCTGAGTCCAGGGGTTCCTATAAGACCAACACAGTTTGATGCAAGGTCTAATCTTTTGTGTGCAGGCACACTTCTTTAGGTACAGAGATATACTTACAGTTTGATTAAAGCATGTCACAGGTGCAGACTCTTGACTCTTGATCTCTCTCTGTATGCATGGAGTAACAGATATGTTCATCTGTGGGGAGTTTCTTTTTGCATCCACCTGTGCTTTCCTTTTACATGTGTAAATATAATACCACAGAAACACTCTGAGTCTCCAATATTCTTTCCACTGAAGGAGCCAAACCAGAGCATCACTGTTCCCAGAGCATCCTGCAACCTGGGGAAATGGGCAGTGTGGAAGTGTGGGTAGTCTATCAGAATAAGGTAATGTCAGATTAAGACTGGATTTCTCAGACCTCTTTGCTTTTCTTGTAGAGCATCCGGGCATCAGGACTCATTCTCCTGGAGACCATTCTGCTTGGATCACTGCTTCTTTATTTCCCGGTGAGTTGGGCTAATGCTGACCTGAATGCATGAGACTAAACTATATGGCTAATATTGTGAGGCAGAATTTCTCAGATTTTGTGAAACTGCATGGAAATTCTTCAGACTGTTTGCAGCCGGGAAACCATCCCAGATTTCTACCATCCTATGTCACTATTCTCCCCCTTACCCCAACTCTTCACTCGGTGGGTGCTAATCTGCTGGAGGTTCGCCTGGCCCTAAGGAGGTTCGCCTGGCCTTAACCCAAGCCAGGGCCTTTTCGGTCCTGGCCCCAGATATCCTGATTTACTGTGTGATCCTAAACACAGCTATATCTTTGTAAACCCATTGCACGCCATGGGTTTAGGAGGGTACAATGCTGTTTGGGATTGCATAGGTGAGGACAAAGACCAAAAGGGAGTAATTCTAAACAGAAGTAATGCTCACCCCCCTTTATTCTGCACCAGGAAGGGAGCGGAGTCTGTGGGCCCACTCCTGCCTTAAACAGCCTCCTGTCTCCCCCCTCAGTCCTCCTTGAAGCTGCCTATTAATGTTGGTGGTGATGTCGCTTCCTGTGACATGTCACTTCCAGGGGGCATGGCAGGGAGGCATGGCCAACTGACTCCACCTCTGAGGCTCCTCGAAGCCTGGAAAATCATTTGAGAGGATCTCCCACAGACAAAAGGTTGAAAAAGGCTGTAATAAGGTATGAAAAATACTTTTGCCAACCTGTCCCCTTTAAAAGAGATTTATCAATATTCCATCTACAAACTCTGTCTACTGTTCTTCCGAAACAAAGAGAATATCATGAAGCCCTAAATAGAAAAGTCAGAGCCAGAAAATATGTTGTTTTTCTAGTTTTTATTATAAATCAGGAAAGTTGACTAGATTTCCCCCCTCCTCCCAAATAAAACATATATAGCCATTTGATTTTTTTCAAGCAAAACACAGCTATTTTTGTTTTACGTGGGTACATGGTGGAATAATGCAAGAAAAGAAAGATACCAAGTTGTTTTGGTTTGAACACCTACCTTAGAGAACAGATGGTCTTTTTGGAACATGTAAAAGGAAGACGCATGCTACCTAAGCTTATTTTTGGCATCGTATGGTTCTGAGACTAGAAGGTGACATAGGAAAACAGAAAGAAGAACAAAAGGAACTTCCAGCAAGTCAAAGATGGGACTGTGAAGTTCAAGGCAGAGCTGTACATTTATGAGATCCCTGGTGTAATCTTCAGTTCCCCCACCTTGGAGAGATCTCAGAGATCAAAAGCAAAACATGGCAGAGAGAGGCATGGAAATGCAGATGAATCACGATGAGGTTCTAATGATATATGGAATCTTTGGCTGCAGCAGTGCTAAATGTTCCACATCTGTATTACCTTTGTTTATAAACCTGGCTGTCTGCAGTGGAGCTTTCCAGGTAATGACTGGGGAAGGCACTGGCAAACCACCCCGTACTGAGTAGAGAATACTGGCATATAAAAAACAACTCTTCTCCTTCTTGATGTAATTATCCCTTTTGGGCATTTGGGACTATGATACCTATGTATATGCAGCATGCAGGGTTTGCCCCTCCCCCATTTGTTTCAGTAGAGCCAAGCAAGGTACATAGGCCACAGGGTTTGTGCATGGCTGTCTGAGGGAATTCCTTCTGTGCCTCAACGTCACTGGGTCTCTGGACTGAAGAAGAAGAGTTGGTTCTTATATGCCACTTTTCTCTACCCGAAGGAGGCTCAAAGTGGCTTACAGTCGCCTTCCCATTCCTCTCCCCACAACAGACACCCTGTGAGGTGGGTGAGGCTGAAAGAGCCCTGATATTCCTGCTCGGTCAGAACAGTTTTATAAGCGCCATGGTGAGCCCAGGGTCATCCAGCTGGCTGCATGTGGGGGAGTGCAGAATCACCCAGCATGCCAGATTAGAAGTCCACACTCCTAACCACTACACCAAACTGGCTCTCAATTAGGACACATTTCGCCAAAGCCAATGAAATTTCCTTTCATGGCGTTCATGGAGGATCAGGGTGCCAGGGATAGAAGCATCAGGTCCCAATTAAAGCGAATGCCAATTGGAACATGTCCTCCAAAGCCCCACCAGGATGCTTTTGAAAATCTCAACCACCAGCTTTATTTAGAATTTAAAAGAACTGACCTTCATCAACTTTCCTTGGAAGCCCACTAATTATTATGATACTTATTAGCCGAGGAATGACATTTCAGGACACTGTTTTCCCCCTTTAATACCTGCCCCGCAGTACAGCTAGAAAAGTAATTAGAGTTTCGCACTTTGATTTTCTCCTTCTCTCCCACAGTTTACTCTCCTGTAATTAACTTTCTGCATCTAAAGTAACCAGAAGCTGGAATATTGTTTGAACAGGCTAAAGAAGTCTTAAGTTACCTAATCAGCTTATTTTAGAAAAATCAAGTTGAAAATGCCTGCTGTTATTTTCAGGGAATTCTCGTGGTATTAATACACGCCTCCCTCTCACATGCCAAAATACAAAGGACCCTGCAACTAGTTCTGCACCCTCTGAATGCACCGGCTCCAGATTGTGCCCTCATGCATTGTATTGACAACGGCTTTTGAAAGTCGGAATCTTTTTTTCTTTTCCCCCCAAGCCCGCTCAGATTTTAAAGCATGGAATCTTGAGGCAGATCTAGAAGAGCCTGACTTAACCTTTGAATTCCTGCCTGAAAAACTGTGTATCCTCCCTGTTCAGAGGCGGACTTGGCAGAAGGATTGCTACAGCCTCAGGAACCTTTGCTTTTCCTTTGGAGGGGGCAGAGCTGCAGACATTTGCCCCTCCTCCAAAGCAAGGGACCCAAATGTCCTCAACCTTGCCCCCTCCAGTTTGCACCTGCCTCAGCTGAGGTTTGCAAAAAAGAGAGGAGACTCACCAGCTGCAGGGCGGGAATGAAGGAATAAGAAGCTGATGACAGGCTAGAGGCTAGATAGCCACCTCACAGAAATGCTGATTCTGAGAATTTAGGCAGAATGTAAGTGGGTGGGCAGATGGGAGTGTGTCCATGCTTGGCTCTTGTGGCCAAGGGAAATGCTGATCACCACTTTGGGGTTGGGAGGTAAATTTCCTCCAGGCTGGGACAGGCCAGGGATTCTGGTTTCTTTTTTTTTGGGGGGGGGCATCATTTGGGCATGGAATTGGGGTCATTGTGGGTGGGCATTAGAATTTGGCAAACAGAGTCCTGCCCTAGGCCCTCCTGGCAAACCTTTGCCTAGGGAGTGTTTCTTGGAGGTTGAGGATCCTTTTGTCTTTATTGTTGCACAGGAAAGCCCAGTCTCTGCTTGGGAAGGGCTGGGGGTTCTAAAAATGCTCTCAAGGAAAAGGCCCTGGTTATCCATCCATCCATCCATCCATCCATCCATCTCTCCATCCATCCATCCATCCATCTCTCCATCCATCTCTCCATCCATCCATCCATCCATCCATCCATCTCTCCATCCATCCATCCATCCATCTCTCCATCCATCCATCTCTCCATCCATCTCTCCATCCATCCATCCATCCATCCATCCATCCATCCATCTCTCCATCTCTCCATCCATCCATCCATCCATCCATCCATCCATCCCTCTCTATCTCTGCACACCTGTCCCTCCCAGATACCATCTCAGGGGGGTTGGACAATTAAAACAATTAGCATTGAACAGTTAAAACAGTAGATAATTTTAGATAATTTTATCTATATAAAATTATCTATACAATAGATAATTTTATCTATAAAGTACATAGGATTCTAGAACCCTTGGTATAAGCTTACTTGCAGATGTTATTTCTATTCCTTATTTATTCCAGGGAGAGGGCTCTTATGGGCTCTTGTGGGAGGGGGCCAGTTTGATGCTAATTCATAATGCACTGGCCCCAACCAAATGCCTGGCGGAAGAGCTCTTTTTTGCAGGATTAAAAGGTTCTCCAGGATTGAAGATGCTATATATTTCCTTCCAAGACTGTTTATTAAAACATTCACTTTTTGCTAAGCGGGGCAAGCAGCAGATAATTGAATCAGGCTTGCGGAAGGCTTGTTTATTGCTTTAATGTACACATCAGCATGGGTGCTTGTTTTATGTTACAAGTAGCGAGGTTTTCTTCCTTCAGTAAATATTAGCATTCAGCGAACTACAGCGGAATGGGCTTGACTGCCGGCTTCGTAGCCCTTCTCTTTAGACTTAGAATGTTAGAGGACGGGAGAAAAATGAGTTCTGAATACGGTGGTTTAGAAGGTGCAACTCCAAATGACTGAAGTAACTTGGAAACCTGCCTGGCCTATGCAAGTATGTAACAGAAGGACAATCTCCTCTAGAACTGTCAAGCTGGCTCAAAGATGTGGCAAAGAAGGTAGTCCAGGGCAGAGTCTGCACTTACTTTGTTTATTCCATTGTCAATCCTGTTGAATTCAGATCGCTTTGAACTCGGATCTTCCTCTCCCCCCCCCCATTGAAACAGGAAAGTGTTCTGCACGAGGCTAGGGTAGTTCAGAAGGGGGGGGAGCCAAGCCTCTTTCTTTCTTTTCTTGAAGGGTGGGGGATAGAAGCCAAGCAGGGAGCCTCTTTCTTTTCTTGGAGGGGAGAAGAGACAATCGAAAAAGGCAGAGAAGGGAGAAAAAATCCAGGACCGACAGAAGTTGAGAGAAATTAGGGGCTTCTCCTTTAAGGCAAGTCTGTCACATGACCACCTGTGGCCAATCCCGGGCCCTCTACCACGGAGGAGAGCCCAGATTCAAAGCAGCCTGGTTTCTCTAATCCGAATCTTGAAATATTGAGGATTAAAAGCACTCTAAGATATTGCACAATAAAGGTAGGGTCACTCCGGATCAATCCTTCTTGCTGCAGAAGGAAATTTTAAATTGCCCCAAATCAAAACAGAAATCGCATTCTGTGTAGAGGGCAGGGACTGAATCGACCTGGGGTTGGAATAAAAGCTCCATGCAGTTTACACCCAGGTTACAGAACTACAGAAAGAGCAGCAATCCAGTCATGGAGATGGAGGATGGATAGAGCTGTCCAGCAGCTGATCTAGCAACTAAGAAGGAATATAAGGCTGCCAGGATTTCAAATCACAAGTAACTCATGGCAATCCCAGCAAGGGCTTTCAAGGCAAACAAGAAGAAGAGGTGGCTTGCCACTACCTCCCTCTGCAGAGTCTTCCATGGTAGCCTTCCGTCCCAGTACCAACTTTGTTTTAGCTTCCAGGCTAAAGGGATGCAAAACCCTAGCCTGGCCAGGAGCAGTGGCCAAGGACTAGGAAGGCTTGGTGTAGAATAGGAAATAAGCCTGGTTTGGAGGGGGATATATAAGAAGGGATATATAAGAAGCCTCTTGTGGCGCAGAGTGGTAAGGCAGCAGACATGCAGTCTGAAAGCTCTGCCCATGAGGCTGGGAGTTCAATCCCAGCAGCCGGCTCAAGGTTACCTTTACCTTTTACCTTTTTTATATAAGTAGGAAAAGGAGCTGGAGGCTGAACAGAACCTATGGAGTTGTTCTCAGAGGAAGCCTGGAGACCTGAAAGAGAAGGCTCACAAATGCTCATCAATCCCCCATAGGGGTTATAAATGCATACTGATAAAGGCACACTTACTTAGCTATCATGACTCTCTATACTTTAACACGTTAGTATTTTTATCTGGTGAAATGTTTACCAGTGCCTTCTTTTTGAAAGGCAAATTTGACATTTCTCCTCTGATTAAAACATATCTCCATGTGAAAGATGGGGAGAGATCAAACACATGAGCATGCGCATGATGTTGCCTTGTAGTGCACCAGGCCATTGATCCCTCAAGCTCAGTACTGTCTACTCACACTGGCAGCGACTCTTTAGGATCTCACCTGCTGCCTGATCTTGTCTATTGGAGAAACTGGGGATTGAACTTGGGGCCTTCTGTACGCAAAGCAGAAGCTCTACCACTCAGCCACAGCCTCTCCTTGTGTGCATTACAAGGACCAACCAATGAACTTTCTGCACAGTCAGTTTCCAATGGAAGCAGAGAGAGCCAGCCGTCCCTGGGCCCAGTTCTGTGCAGCAGACGGTTGCACATCTGGCTGGAAACACAGAACTCATGGCTTGAACTCGTTACCTATGTGACGTTGCAGCCACTTCCAATCTCAGTGCCAAATTCTACATTGTTGTGCTGATGACGTGGCCTGCCATGCACAGACCTCCTATGTCACATGACCACATTGCAAACCACCACCATTGAATTTCAGTATTGACTTGAGAAGTATCACAACCATCTGGGTGAAACATGCAACTGGCTTTTGTTTCTGGGTTTCCTTTAACATGGAACCACACAATGTGGAGGCAGAATTTTGGTGCCCATCCCCCACATATCATTTCCCCTGTGCAAGCACCGGGTCATGTCTGACCCTTGGGGTGACGCCCTCTAGCGTTTTCATGGCAGACTCAATACAGGGTGGTTTGCCAGTGCCTTCCCCAGGCATTACCGTTTACCCCCCAGCAAGCTGGGTACTCATTTTACCGACCTCCGAAGGATGGAAGGCTGAGTCAACTTTGAGCCGGCTGCTGGGATTAAACTCCCAGCCTCATGGGCAGAGCTTCAGTCAGCATGTCGGCTGCCTTACCACTCTGTGCCACAAGAGGCTCTATACATATCATTTACGTAATGTAACATTTAATCAGGACCTGACAAGAGGACTATTTCTGAAAACCTTATGCCACAGTGCAAGGTTGTATAACTGAAAAAAAAAACAGATTGCCCTATATTTCCCTCCTGTCATTTTGTTTTCCTAGGTTGTCATTTTATATTTTGAACCAAGTGTGTTCCGCTGCGTTCTCCTACGATGGGTCCGTCTCCTGGGATTTACTGCTGCTTATGGAACGGTCACACTCAAACTGCACAGGTATTGCATTTGTCATTTTCATTGTGGTCAAACTCTCTCTGTGCGTCTCGATGTAGTCTCTGTGTATGCGTTAGAAATTGCATTGAAACATGGTGGACATTTTGGGGTGAACAATTGACCTTATTAATGTTCACCTGCATTCTGATCAAGCAATTTACCCAGAAGCTCCTTGCAATAGGATTCCATCTAATGAACAGATCGAGGGGCTGCATATCTATTCCAGTTGGGCTGCAAATCTATTCCAGTCGAACTGTGATTATTTTGCTGGCGTAGCTACATGCCACACTATGATCTTTATTTGCTGATCTCATTTAGCATTCTTAGGAACGAGAACTGCCAAGCTTCCATAAGCTTCAGAGGAAGCAATCCTAAGCACAGTTTCTTTCCTCTAAGTCCGCTGAAATCCATAGACTTAGAAGGAGCTGGCTCCGCTCAGGATGTCACTGTAAATGATTCACGGAACTGTTAATGGGATGACACGGCTTGAGGTCACTGATTATGTTACAGAATTAGTAGCTTAAAGACTTGGAGGGCTTTTAAGCTTTCAGCTTTCCATTGGACCCTTTGAAGTGGCAGCTGAATTCTGAGGAGGTTGGACTTTGTACAGGTGAAGCCACTTTACGCTGAGTTGGGCTGCTGTTCCGCCTACCCTTCGCCTATTTGATTGGCAGGGACTCTCCCAAGTATCAGGCAGACGTCAGGCTCAACCTTGCCACCTGAAGGTTTTATTAGCTGGGGTTGCCAAGGTTTGGATTTGGTGCTTGGCACGTGTAACATTACGTGCTTTACTACCGACCTCTGTGGATTGTATTGCTTATGAAACGTAAAGGTGAGTGAGTTCAGCTGGGACTTTGGCTATCCTCTTAATTGTTTTCTGGATGTGTAGATTTATAAATCAATCTCAAGGTGGCCTCGGCTGGAAAACAATGTCATTACCTAATTTAACGTGGCTGGAACCTGTCGTTTGACCCAACAGGTGGGGACTCTCCTGTGCCTAAGTTGATGTGCTGATGTCATCCAAGGTGCCTACACATGAGCAAAATTCACATGCAGAAAGTTAAGCCAGCTACTCACAAGTAAATCTTTTTGGCAGTTAAGGTTCTGGATTGTTTCTTTTCTAGATGCTAGCTTTGCCTAGGCTAGGCTCTCTTCAGCTGACCTACTCGTCAGCAATACCCAGCAATGTAATCCAAATGTAGAATCCCATCCTTTTGTGAGGTTTATCCTGTGGGGAAAGAACAGAGACACAATAGCTGGGAAATGCAGGAGAGTTTCAGTGGCTGAGGCTCTGAGCACTGCCTGGTTGAGACAGAGCACTTTGGGATCGTAGGTAAGTCACGGTGAGCTCAGGTGGAAAATAAGGGGTTACAAAGGAAACAAATGATAAACAAGAACTGATTGGACTGTTTTTCCTTCCACAATTTTTGATGTGACCTAACCATTTGCGCTCTGCTGGATACCGTGACACTCACAGTTAGTAGAAGCACGTCCCATGGGTTTCCATGGCTGTTCTCCAAGCATAACTCAAGCTAAAAATTAATGCCCTGATTTTGAAGCCCTGGTATGATCACCTGCATATGCCTTTCTTCACACGCATGGAGATGCCCTTCCCCAGTCCAATGTCTTATGATGAACCTCACCGTTCAGTGCTGTGCAGAATATTAAGGTGTGTTTGTTTGCAGTGCCAATATTTTGGATAGAAGTAGAAACCCAGTCTGTAAAATTAGAAATGTAAGAAGCAGCGGCTCGAGTTGTGACATTAAAAGCTGTCTTAATGAGAAGATTTGCCCCCCTGCACTCACCTTTACTTTAATGCTGTCAAGAATGTGTTAGCACTGGGAAATAATCTCATCAGGTTTATGAGATTTCCAAATGAGCATATCATTAAATAGCCTAAAGCAGTGAGCTGAGTTTGGCTAAGAGGCAAAAGGTGATGGACCGTTCTCCTAGTTGTCAGAGGCTAGGCGCCTCTAACCAGATAGCCAACTGAGTAGTTGAAATTCACATATCACCATCTTCCAAAGCATGTTTTAGTCCTGACTACCTTATTAGGATTGCTGGGCCATAATGCTGCAGTAATGGTAGAAGCTATTGTTCAGAGCAAAGAACTGGCAGGGGTTCATGGTAACTGTAGTCCATGGACACCTGGAGAGTTTGGCCACCCTGGCATAGAAGATCAAACTGGCAACCGTATGTTTCCTTAAAACCTATCCCTAAGTTCTCAGCAACAAAAAAACCAGAGTTGGTTTTCCATTCGCTGCCTTCACATCATGCTCTTCAACTTCCTTGGTGGTCTCTCATCTAGATACTAACCAGAGCTGACACTGCTTAGCTTCCACGATGTGGCCAGAGCATGCTAACATGAGGGTTGCTATATCCACTGCTTATTCTGCCAGTTTCATTTATGTTTCTCTGTCTTCTAGAACAGAGGTGGGCACCTTAACAGTCCACATCTGGCCTGTGGATGTTTTCATTCACTCTTCATGCTGCTTAAGAATTTGTTGAGATATGGTTGTTCTAGAAGCCTCCCTCTGCTCAACTACCAAGTTCTTATTGTCTCCAGGCAGCTGCTCCTTCTACAGAATCATCTTAGCCTGTTCCTTCTCACAGAAGCGTGCCTGTGAACATTGTGTTGCATTTGGAAAATTGGAAATATTTATGGACACCAGCTCAACCAATCGGAGTTGGAGTTTTCACTATTACTGCTGCACGAAAGATGCTTCTCTGCTGGGATTTCCCCCCTTAAAAGAGCAGTTCTTCCAATACTGCTTTGTCCAAAGTGGGCTTTTTAATATATAGCCTGCTTTTCACTACCCAAAGGACTCTCAAATAGTTTACATTTGCCTTCCCTTCATCTCCCCAGAACAGACACCCTGTGAAGTAGGAGGGGCTGGGAGAGCGCTGACAGAACTCCTTATCTGACAGAAGAATCAGATAAATAATCTGATTACTTATCTGTTGTTTCAAATGCACAGTTAATATCGCCTTAAAGTATATTTGTCATCAAAATGCTGAATGGCATAAGAGTAGCTTTTGACACTGCTGGTTCTTAGATGAAGGTTTTGATCCAATTTTATTTCATTCCTTGAAATAAATGTGGCCTTCTGTTTTTAAAGCTGCACAAGAACTTGAATTAAGGGGAGCAATAATACTTACCCAAAGCTTGAATGTGATTGAGCTGCTTAAGTGAAAATAAGCAATAGCACTCCTAACATGCAGACTGACACAGGAATAATATATTACGGACTGCCTGAACTCTCTGCAGCTGTGTACCTTTCTGCTAGCAGCGATTCTAGCCAAGTTCAGGTTAATCAGAGCAGAAAGAATCTTTCCTTCTGTCATAGCTTTTCAGATATTTGCATTCCGCAGTATTATTTTCCTCTTAATTTTACCTTTCTCTTTTACAGGGTAATTTTCCACCCACTGCACCAGAAGTGCACAAGCCATGCATTAATGGTGAAAAATATCTTAGAGGACTTTTTAAACGTGATAACAAAAAACTTGAGTTTAGTTTGAGCGTGAGTTGGAATTACTCCCGGGCAGAAAGGTATTGGGAGGCGTGTTCCCGCAATATCGCTACCCGCTTCAGGGGAGAGCCAGGTTAAATATGTGAATGAAAGAACAATAAATTAAATAACTGTAGAAGCTGAAACGCTTGAAGCTATACAGAGGATATTGCAAACGTTAATAGCGATAGAGGAACATTTCTCTGCTTGAATCGCAAAAACACCCTTAAACACTTGATAAATGTGCACTTTTGTCAAGCACAGAGTTGTTCTAAATATTCTGAGCATGAATGTTATTTCCTGTGTTAGTTAGCTGGGTTTACCAATGTGCCTATGGAAGGAGTTTGTCATTAACCCAATCTGGTGCAGAGCTGGGGTCTGTGACCCATTGATGGAAATTGGCGTTATTTTAGGATCTGGACAGGGCTGGTTTATCCATGTAGCACATGTAGAATGCGGTATGGGCCTTGTGCTTCCAGGGACCCTGCACAGTGCCTTCCCCCCACATGGATCAAGGCCATATCCCCTCTCCTCTCCCCTTTCACCTCTTTAAGGACACTCAGTGATATCCCTTTCCATTGTAGTCTGGCTGCTCCCTCCACTGTTGTATTCTGCTAGGGCCCCACAAATCCAGAAACCATTCCTGGATATGGGATCTTACTGGTGTGAGACCAAGCCCCAAGCTGTGATTAGATGGTTTAGTCCTCCTGCAGTAGAAGGCAACACCTGCAGATGCCCAGCATATGGGCTGGAGGAAATACCTGAGATGCCAGAGTGTCTGGGTTTGTGAATATGTCATTCAGAAGCTGCATTGTGGAAGGAGTCTTCAAAAGCTTTGGTTACTGACCTGTACAGGTATGAGATGCTCTGGAAGAGCTTGATTGCAGTTCTCTTGTGGTATTCAACCAAATGGCTGCTTCCTTTTGATAGTGTTTAGGGGAACTTGGTGCCTTGATGAAGAGACTAGGTTTCAATATTAAATGGGATGCATCTCCTCTTCCTCAGAATTCCTGAAGGCCAGGGGATTTTGGAACGCACATCCAAATACGTATCTCCATAAGAAAAGTAGCTGAAAGACAGAGGATTTGGGGTGCAGAGTTTGGGTGGTGGTGGGTCTCCCACACAATAGTGCTAAGTATGGAAAATAACTCCTCCTGCATGGTCTCCCCCATTAGCAGGTCAGCTTAAGAGTAAAGTAGGGTTACCAACCTCCAAGGTGAGGTCTCGATAGGATACAATTTGGGGACAGAGCTCAGTGGGGGATAGGTTATTGCAGAATTCACCTTTTGAAGATGCTAGGGGAAATGATCTTTGTGGTTAGAAGATCAGCTATGATTCCAAGAGGGTGGCAACCCAAGGCTTGGAGTTCTCCCAGAATAACAACTCCCAGAATAACAATTTATATTCATACTGCAGAGATCAGTTCCTCTGGAGAAAGTGGCAGCTTCAGAGGGCAGGGGTGTCCACACTGTGGCTCTCCAGATGTCCATGCACTGCAATCCCCATGAGCCACAGTTTGGTCACCCCTGCTCTATGGGATGACAGCTCTGCTAAGGGACCATTCCCAAATCTCCTGGAATTTCCCAAGCCAGAGATGGCAACTCTAGGAGGTGAGCTGAAGTAATAGCTGGCCTTTTGTTTCTAGATATCAGGGTTTGTATCTAAGTGGGCTGAATAACATTATATTAAGAGCTAAATTGCCATAAAAACAAGAGAGCCTGTCAATTTTCTTCCAGTAAAAAGGTTGAATTTTAAAGTAAGTGGCTGTTAACTAATGTATTCGCTTGGAAAACCCGCTAGCAAAATCTCATTATGTCAGGCTAATAGCAATGATAGTATTCGTCTAGCACCATTTCTCTAGACACTTAATAAATCAGACAGGGCCAGGTAGAAGGGGGAAAAATTCATTTATTGGAGAAAATGCTTTAATTTGAGACCTCGGAAGTCCATAAATCAATGACCATTAATAACAACCATTATGCTGCAATATGCCAGATGTATTAATGTTAAAATATGAAGACCAGAAAAATGGGGGAAATAAATCATTACATTTATTACCTGCTTATAAAAAGGGTTGGCTAACATAATAAGTAGATTTTTACCATGCTTGGATTTCTTTGTTTTATCACACAGCTCTGGATTCAGAGCTCTGCCAATGAATTTTCACTCACAGTCAGAAATGATACATTTTAAACAGGCGTATCAGATTAACCTAAACAGGTTAAGGTATATCAACCATTTAAGATACAATCAAACAGAGTTAAGCTCCTTTTAAGTCTTACTGATTTCAGTCCAAGCGTTAGACTGGAGATCAGTGGAACATAAAAATGTTTATACTTTCCTGGCCCATAAGCAACAAAGCTATTTTCCCCTTGTAATTGAGTGCAATGCAATCCAAAAGAGAATTACATCCTTCTAGGCCCATTGAAATCACAGGTTGTAGAAGGATGCAACTCTGCTTAGGACTGCAGCAGCAAAGCACAATTATGTGTGCAAAACTGCATCTGTTCTTTGAATTCCATGGAGGTCATAGGGATCCGATAGTAGTGTTAACACAAGTTCAAGGCCTTTCCTCTTGCTTTCATACTAACGTTTGGTTTCCAGTGTAGAATTAAAATTGTTATACATACTGTTTTTCATGGAAAGGGGCTTTACAAACGAATGAATTCAGCCTTACAGTATTCTCTCCTCCCAAACAACCACCATTTTCTTTAAAAGAACAAGATTCAGCCTTAACCTCATAATCCAGCCAAATATATCCCAGAGTTGGCATCTCACTAACATGGGATAAAATTCCTGTTTCTGCAACTGCTCTATCTCCTTATGCCCCCAGCAGAGCATTTCACTTTGCGGGAGCTAATAAGTTGGTGATCTAATGAGTTGGTGATCCATGAAGTGTTCCTGGCCTCGACCAGGGCCAGGGCCTTTTGGGTGGCCTACCTGGTGAGATGAGCTGAAGGCCATTTCAGAGCTGAAAAAATTCCACAGGGCCTTCAAGATGGAGCTCTTCTACCAGAGATATGGTTGAAGCCAGGGCAAGGAAGATCTTCGGGTATCTCCCCTAGATCGATGTTTTTAGACATCTATATAGTAATATTAGTATTTATTTGTATATAGCCATAGGCCTTTACCAAATATAAGAGACAATAAATAAAAGTAAGTAAATGAACTGTAAAGTCCAGCCCCATAGACAATCGGCTGCATTTGGCTTGGTGGCTTGCGCATTGGTCAAGAGAAAGGTGAATTCATATGTCTTAAATTAGGTCACACATGATTTTTAAGGAGAGCTGCTTATAAGTACCAAAGAACTATAGGAGATGCTTCCCAGCTCACACTCCATTACTGGGTTTTGTTTTAACTTTCGGTCTAAAAAGAGTACCAGCTGCTCTGCGGGGAGAAAAAAGCCCAATGAAATAAAATTAACAACACACACACAGCCTACAGCGGATCTTTTCAGAATGTTTTCTTGGGCTCATGAGTTATTTTTGGAGAGCCCTGTCTGAAGTCTACAGTCGGTAGAGAATGTTTTGCAGAAATCGAACAGAAATGGTTGGCGAAATTTCTCAAGGATCATAGCTGAACACAGACAGAGAGAAATTAACTAAACAAGCGTGTCATTTTTTAAAATACTTATAATGCCTAAGAAACAACCCCCCCCCCAAAATCTGAAGCTTTAGGAAAAAAATTACAATTGTCTAGGGAATCAGATTGACCTGGTTTTGTGAACTCTGCCATATTTGATAGATTCAGTAATCAGAAAGAGTAGGTTCAGTTCAGCAAGATTTTCCCACAAGAGGCGTGAGTTCCGCTGAACCCATAAGCTGCAATTTAGACCGGGAGTTATAAAGTAATTTTGAAAGCACGGCCTGAGCTGGCTGTGTTTCAGAGGAAGATTACTAGAGAGCGTTACTCAGATCTCTTTTCGGGTGGAAGCTTCCTGATAATATTGGCCTTGGGAATCTTTTGTACTCATTCTGGAAAACTTGGATAAGGAAGCCGGGAAAGCTGGTGAGATAATAATCTCTCGAGGTCTTTAGAGAAGCACACCATTAATTTGTTCCAACACTGGTGTTGACAATGGTTGTTTGAGAACACTAGAACAAGAACCATGAAGGTGGTTCACCTGAAACGGAGAATGTAACTGATCTGTCTTTTCTCCTGGGTCAGATGCTTGGTGTGAGTGATCACAGGCAGCCTCCGTAAGTGTATGGATGTTTGATAGGCCACGCTGAAGCCTAAACTTGGTGCAATCCCTAACTGACTTTCCCCAGTTCTTCCATGATTCTTGAGATGCAAGAATGTTTGGGAAAGCAAGACTGTGGAAAGGTGTCTTTTCTGCTCTGAGAAAGGCACTGTAGATTTCTGTGTAGGGTGACAACTCAACAGGGAAACAATATCAAAGGACGATGGTCTAGCTTTCCACTCCTTAACTCCTTTTTGAAGGCTTGGATGAGCAGTTCATCAAGTTACTTTGCGATTGATGCTCAGATGCCTTGTCCCAGTGTCCAAAAGTGGTACAGTGTCAACCTGCCTTTGACTTTGAAGAGTACCTTTAAGGCCTAATTTAGTTGTAACCTTATGCTTTTTGATCGTACAGGGTCTTGAAAGTATTCTTGTCTCGAACTGCTCAACGAATCCCATATATGACAGGAGGACGTGTGATGAGGATGCTGGCAGTAATTCTCCTGATAGTGGCTTGGTTCCTAACAGGATGGACCTCTGCTGTTTGCCAAAACCTGGAGAGGAATATTACGATAGTCGGTCAAGGCCAAACATCAGACCACCTGATCTTCAATATGTGTTTGATAGACCGTTGGGATTACATGCTAGCTATTGGTAAGTTGCCTTTCTTGCGGTCATTTTTTTTGGCTTAAATACTCTGTTAAGGAATAGTCATCTCTCATTTGTATAATTAACAACTTGCTCATGAGCACGTCTGTCTCAGAACTAAATCCAACCATGTTCCATAGAAATAATTTTGAATGAACAGCACATGGGACTGTGGCCTTAAGATCATCCACAAGAAGGGTGAATAATTGACTGTGGGCTGGATAAGTTTAGTTGATGAATATTGTCAGTAAATATAAATAAATATAAATAGTGTTATCACTATGACAAGGATTTTTTTTAAATTTAGCAAGTAATCCGAAAGTATTGCAGGTCCTTCAACGGTATGGTCCTTTTTCACTTTTAGTCCATGGTGCAGCCATCTTGTGGCACCTGGCGTAGGCAATGGGCCTATCAAAGAGGGGCCAGGAAGGCCATCTGGTTTGGGCCTAGCATTCACCGACGGCCTCAAATGCCAGTTTTTGATGTTATCTCCAAGCGAGGTTATATGGAGAATCACAAACTGACAGGATTGAACAAAGATATTAATCAAACTACTCTAAATTTGTGTCGTACTTTTGGGCCACATTGCCTATACCAGGGGTAGTTAAACTGCGGCCCTCCAGATGTCCATGGACCACAATTCCCAGAAGCCCCTGCCAGCGAATGCTGGCAGGGGCTTCTGGGAATTGTAGTCCATGGACATCTGGAGGGCCGCAGTTTGACTACCCCTGGCCTATACTGTTCACTGAATGAATATCTCCTCCATTGGCAGTGACAAGGCTGCCATGCAGGGCTGCAGTGGTGGCAGAGGCTAGGACAGGAGCCAGGCCAGGCCCGGCATGCCCCCCTTCCCTCTACTGCCACCAGGGCCTCAAAAAATGTAAGTGGTTGGGTGTCTCTCAGCCTCCATGATTCTGTTGGTAGAATTGAAAAGGGCCTTCTGACTTATTCATACTCTAGGACTGCTGTCTGCTGCTTGAGTTCAAGAAAACCAGAGGTAAACAAATCCGAAAAAACAAGGAGTTGTACGACTACCATGACATTTACTAGACTGACAGTGTTTCATTGACTTCTGACCCATCACAAGTCTGGCCATTACCAGTCAAGTGAACAGTGTTGATTACAATGTAGCGCTGTTCTCTTCCTTAAGAGTAGCTTCATTTGCCCTCGGTGACATTATCCTGTAGTCATATCTCATTGGCTGCATGGTTACAGCACGGTTCTCAGGAAAAGAGGACGGATTTGGGGAAACGAAAACAAAATGGAGCTAGTGCAGCAGCCTGCTGGAACTATGAACATCAGCAAACAAGCACAATTTATGGACTCGGGGAACATTTTGGCCCCTGAATAAGCCCTTTGTGGACCAAACATGTTTGCTGTTGAATATTCGCTTCAGCATATGTTTTCTTGTTGGCTTTGCAACAGCACTGTCAGGAAGGCCAGTCTTATCACCCCATAAGGCAAGTGAACAGGTGCCTCAGAACACCAGGGGGTCCAAGTCTGAGCTAAGACTTAAACTCAAGACTTCCTGTTTTGTAGCCAGCTCTGACAATGGTAGAAAGAATTGCAGAGAAGCCGAAAGTGTGGGAGCTGATAGGCGGAAAGGCCCTGTACAGAGTCTGAAGAGGCTTCCCTTTGTTCTCATTCTCCTCTCGTTGCACCTTCAGCTATTCACTTTATTTGCTTGCTCTTATGTATCATAATATTTAAATATTAAATATTTATCATAATTTTTTTGAAATTTTTTTTGCTGCATTAGCTTTCAGGCATCAACTTAAACCAGGGGTAGTCAAACTGCGGCCCTCCAGATGTCCATGGACTACAATTCCCAGAAGCCCCTGCCAGCAAATGCTGGCAGGGGCTTCTGGGAAGTGTAGTCCATGGGCATCTGGAGGGCCGCAGTTTGACTACCCCTGACTTAAACAATGAATCAAATCAAGCGAACAGCCAAATTTCCAGGTCTGTGGTTCAGTTAACAGCTACAAAAGACCTTGACAAAATAATTTTTTAAAAGTAAAAATAAAGGTCAACAATGGTGAATGCCATTGAGCTCTGCAGCAGATTTAATTAGTACCGTAGTCTGTCATTTAGGTCAGCTGGCTAGGGAAATGGTGACCCGCATCTAACTTGCAGTTGTAGCTTTTCCCGGGTATATTTTGCCAACATTGCATATGTCCTGTAATTGCTGTGTAAATTTATGGTATGCTCCAGTAGTTCAGTAGGAAGAGCTCAAAGCATCAAGCAATTAATTGGTGCAATTATCCAATTACTGGTCTTGGGAATCAGCTGAAAATACATTTCTGATTAATGAGAGATCTCCAGCTGAGCACTGCCACTGTGGCAATTGGGACATGTCTGGTTCTCATTGCAATCCGCTTTATCTTGGCTGCCGCTGGATATGGCCATTGAAAAATGAAGATACGGACCACCCAGGATTGGTGCTGCATAGTAGGGGGCGAACCAGTGGCTGGGGGAGGAGTTAGCTGGAAAGACTAGCTAGATGGTTTCATGTTGGTGGGTGGGGAGATAGTTCCCTAGAGCAGTGGTCCTCAACCCCCAGTCCGGGGACCGGGACTGGTCCGTGGATCAGTCAGTACCAGGCCACGGCTCCTCCTCGTCCTCCTCCCCGGCTGCTGCCTTCGGGGCTGCCCTGCCACTCTGCCGCCGGCTCACCTTTGGTGCTCTCCAGCAGCTGCCATGGCTGGGGCTCCCCCTCAGTGTAGCACTGCGCTGGCAGCGCCCCCAACAGGCAGTGGGAAGTCAGGGGTGCCGGTGGGAAAGCAAGCGGAGCAGGGGCTCAGGCAGAGGCAATGTCCCTCGGCAAAAGACTATCCCCCCCCCTGGGCCTCAGTAAAATTGTCAAGCGTTTACCGATCCCCGGTGATAAAAAGGCTGGGGACCAATGCCCTAGAGAGTATGACTATATGAACAGGTTGGCTGATGGGTAAGGAGAGAAGGAAACAGGAAAAGGGGAGTAGCTATGGAGGCTTTCCGGAACAGGGAAAGAGGCAAAATGTGGCAGAGGATCCTCCTTTTGTAACACTTATTAACCGTATCGCTTTCCCTGTAAGCTGCTTGAAGACTCCTTTGGGTAGTGAAAAACAGGGTATAAAAACCAACTCTTCTTCTTGATGAAGGGGTTAGCTGGAAGGGGGGGGGTTTGATGTGTGCTCAGAAAAACACAGCCAATCAATGGGAAATTGCATTCTTCTGGTCTTCCATCGTGAAGGGGAAAGCTCACTTTTGCAACTTCACTGCATAGCTGTTTTGTTGAGACTGTGTAAGAGTCCAGGTCCCAGCTGAACGGCTGCAACTCTGACGGGTGAGCGTCTGATGCAGCTGCAAACCTGTTCGGCCGCCTCTCTGCGCAATCTGAACATATCCCTGATCAGCACACAATCTGACCGTTGTGTCCAGCAAGGTAAATCTGACCACTGAACAGGTTTGCAGAGAAATGCTCGGCCTCCCTAGGAAAACATGTTGTGAAATGTAGACGTGTGAGTCTCTTGCTGTTGTAAAGGGTTTCTTAGCAATGCTGGAGCCATTCCGGCTTGCTTCCTTTTGTGCTCTCACATATGTGCTGCTCTGTAAGGTCATCCTTTTGTAAGAAACAAGTGGAAGCCCTCATTTCCTTCCTGGCAGTTTTTATTACCATCATTGCGCCGATGATTCATTGCCTGAGAAGCCGGGTTTATCATGCTTATGAATGCTTCCTTTTCCTTATGGTGACATTTGTGTGATATGTTTTGGATGGCAGTTAATACGAATGACCTTTTGCTTTGCTGGATTCGTTCGAATAAACAACCTTATGCTGATCTGAGCATGTTAGTCTGTGAGGTGGGTGTGCGGATGAATAAATTGAAAGAGATGCTTGCTGTGTTATGGCACATTGAGTGCATAGTTTGCTTTAGAGATGTCCAAATTCTGTGTTGCTGAAGCATTCTCAAGTGCAGTGGTTCTCAGCCTGGGGGTCGGGACCCCTTTGGAGTTGAATGACCCTTTCACAGGGGTCGTGGCAGGGGCAAGCAGCTTGGCTGGGGAGGTGCCGTCCACACAACAGCCTTGTGGGGTAGATCAAAATAGAGTGTTTGTCTGCCTAGAGCAGTGGAAAAGAGTGAGATTGGCATGGTGGGGCAAGAGGTAGAACTGAACTGAGAAATCCTGGGAAAAAATAATTTTTATATTGTCATGGAACAATGGATCTTCATACCATTGGTCAGTTTTGGTTTAATTTCTGTGAAAGGACGCTTGTATAATTTTATGGTTGGGGGTCACCACAAGTTGAGGAACTGTATTAATGGGTCATGGCATCAGGGGTAGTCAAAATGTGGCCCTCCAGATGTCCATGGACTACAATTCCCTGTGAATGCTGGCTGGGGCTCAAGGGGATTGTAGTCCATGGACATCTGGAGGGCCACAGTTTGACTACCCCTGGTTTAGAACCACTGCCCTATTGCCTAGCCAAAAATCAGAGGGAATCAGAGGTGTGTAGTCTGAATATCTGGGAATCAGAGGTGTATAGCCTGAATTATATTACTTTTATTGTGCACAATTTTTTAAAACCGCTTTAGAAATTAAAAAGCATATATCCAGCCCATAGGTTATTGCAAACCAGTATTGCAAACCAGTATGTGAACCAATAGACTGATGTGTTTCGGCCCTTGCAGGGCCTTCTTCAAAGGTCTGGTTTTAACACACACCAGTTCTTAACACATACGAAATATGTATAGCAGCCAATAAAAACCCCAAAGTAAGAGCTGTAAAGTTGAGTCACTTAATCTAATTATCAGTCATCAGCTCTCTTCCAAACGCTGCCCCAAATGTTCAATGGTGTGTTTCCTTATTACTGCATGTATTGCAATGAGTGAAGTCACATAGATAAAAATAAATAGATATAGCTCTGGAGTGAAATATTATGAATGAAACAAGGGACAGACTTTAATGCATTGCAATCCACATTTTGTAAGACCAGTAGCCGAACGAAGTCATTTCTGTAGCCTGTCTGGTTCTTGATCCACCAGTTGGCCCTCCTTGAATTATTGAATTGGTTTCCCTTGTTTTTAAGGACACTGGTCCTTACTGAGATTGTCGTTCCTTTTAAAAATGCATTATTTTACTCCTCTAGAAGTATGCTGTACAGAACGTGTGCTGTTGCTCAGAAGACTCCTGCTCTTGCAGGAGCATTAAGCTTCTGTGGTTTCTTCAAGTGCCAGATATGGAACGGACAAATGGCATTTATTCATTTATTCAGGGGGTCTGAAGCAACAGAACAAAGTTTGAGTCCAGTGGTACCTTTCTAAACAACAAAATTTAGAGCCAGTTTGGTGTAGTGGTTAGGAATGCAGACTTCTAATCTGGCATGCCAGGTTTGATTCTGCGCTCCCCCACATGCAGCCAGCTGGGTGACCTTGGGCTCGCCACAGCACTGATAAAGCTGTTCTGACCGAGCAGTGATATCAGGGCTCTCTCAGCCTCATATAAGCGGCATATAAGAACCAAGTTTTCTTTCTTTTTTAAAAAAATCTGGTTATTAGCTTTGGTGTGCATGTGGATCAAAGCTTCCACCCAGATAGTATGATTTAATCTGGCAAAAACTGGATGTAGCCAGGTTTTCTCCCAACGAAAAAGAAAGAAGGCTCCCTTTTAAACTCTCCAAAATGCTATATTTGGGATCCTGAATGGACAATTCTCCCTAAAATGTTGCTCCTGGGGAATTCAGGACTTTGAGGGATGGTAAGCAATAAGAAAGAAGCAGTGGAAATTTCCCATTTAGTCTGGATCCAACCCATGAAGTAGAGTTTTATTTTGCTTTCATTCATCTATTCCTCTGGTGTCTGTCCTTGATAACCTCAAGGGAGATATAATAGGGGAATAATGTTTTTCAAGGGGTAGCTTAGGAAGGTGGACTATTTTGCAGGCAACAGGCAGGATCAAGGAACCGTACAAAGAGTTCCATGAGCCAAAGGGAGCTTTCAATGTGCTTTTGCTGAACAATAGATTTTGCATCACCACCTTAAAGCTGCTTGGGAAAGTGCCTTTGAAACAGACAGGTGTTTTCATAAACGGTTGGTGCCACGGCATGCAATCAGCCATTCCACACAAAAGGATGGTAGAAAATACGACCAGGTTAGTTAACACACATTCTTTGGGAGTCGATCAATATTGATGTGAAGAGGACTGCTCGGCAAATATTTGTGCTGCAGTAAAAGCATAGCAAAGATGTTCCCCTTGCTGATGTTAAAAAAAGCATAACTTCTGTTTTTCATTTTCATCATGACAACAATTATCTTAAAACTGCCCGCATTCTCATGTTCTAATCAGAATTGCAGTCCAACGCCCACATGAAAAATGTAGCAAATTTTGGAAACATCTGCAGATTTTCTATGCAAATTGCAGCTTTAGTCTGGAGTTAATTATATGAACCTGATTCTCCCCTGGGCATAATTCTACATGATATATTTAAGCAGTATAATTGGTGTTTTGGATAATAAATTGTTTTTCAAGCAGAATATGTTTGTTATTACTAATTAAATAGTTTTAATGTTAGACTTGGCTAGAAGATATATACTTGTAATCTTGCATTTAGCTTTGCAAGATTCCAAATGAATGCTAATGATCTTCCACTTCAAATACATCTCCATCTTCAAAAATAAGCTTTGGTGGACATTTCTTTCTCTTCCACTCTACAGATATACAGCATCATTTTATAGCATCAGGGACTACTTGTGGATTTTTATGATGATTATAAATCTGAAGACTTGTTAGTTGTAGGATGAGCATTGTTTCTTCCATTACAGCTTTACAAATGTATATTCATCCCCCCCCTTTTTTTTCTTCATTCATCAGTAGATTTTTGGAAAAATTACAGCAAAATAATTAAATGGACTAATACAGTACTCAGCCTTTACATAGGTGGTTTAGGGAACAGAGCTTCAAATTTTGATAAAGGCAGAACAAATATGAAGAATGGGATCTCGGTTTGGTACTACTAATAAAGGAATGGTAAAAATACTTTAAAAACGCCTTTGAGAAAGAGGAAGGAAAGGAAGACCATTTGATTGCCTCATCAATATTCTGCAATTGTTGGTCAGTGTCAGAAAGATCATAGATGTTTCTTGGCTGATGAGTGTCTACTGCAGATCTCTTAGCCTGCAATTTGCCCAGACTGTCCCCCTCTGCCAACTCTACCTACCACTGTTCAGCTAGGTGATAGCAGGGAAGGGAGGGGAGAATGGGAAAATCAAGGTCATGCCAGTGCCATGTTGCCACTTTTGGCAAGAGGCAGAAGTGATGGCCAATGTTTTAGCCTTTGTCTCAACAGTTAAACCACAGAGCAGAGTTTTGGATAATGCACAAACATCACTCTGGCACAGTGATGTCACTTCCTGGTTGCGCCAGGCATGACATCCTGGTGTCAGCAAAATGCTGAAAACTTAAGTCCCTTTCCCCATGACCTCTCAGTTGTTGCCAGCCATGCAACCCTATATCATTGGGCTGATGGATACAGAGAAGGAAGGATTTTCTAGTAGCAGCAACAACATATGAAGGAAGGCCTTTCCTTTTCTTGTGCTAAAAGTCAAGGTCCTTAGATATCTTCACCCAATGTAGCTTCTGTATGAAAGAGAAGAATGACTGGTAGGTGGGGGAGAGGGAATGATTCAGCTTTCTGTTTGGCAGTCACCACTGCAAGATTGCCCTGTAGGCACTGTTCTCCAAGTGTGATGTAGGCGTCACAAAGGAGGTAGGGGCATCTGCTATGGGAGACATAAACAAAGGCAGAGAAAGGATGAAAGAAAGAGGGAGGGAGACTCAGTCTAAAACACAAGGAAGTGGTAGATTTTTGAGGTGACAGACTGGACTGTTCTGCAAGCTGCAGGTGGGTGATCCCAATTTTGAATGCCCTCCTACAATACAGACTGCATGCAAATAGAAGCAGAGGAGCAAAAATGAAAACCTTGCATAGAACCTTTCCTTTGTGTTACTTTTTGTTTTGCATGAATTTTATGTGGAGGAGCATTCAGAGCCAGAATACAACACTTACAGTGGTACCACCCATTGTGCCACCTCCTCCCCATCTCATTGTCTTCTGTGTGTAGAGAAGTCTAAAAGCAGTCATGTCACTCAGTAGCACAAGAGCCGTATGTTGCTCTCTGGCATGCTACCTGTGGCTCTTCTGAACGACCCTTGCCATCTCAGGAAAATGGGCAAGGCCCTCACCTGGAGGTACCTGTGGTTGAAAGGTGCTTTCCACCTTGAAACAGTGGCCATGGGAGGTACAGGTTAGATGAGAGCATCCTTGAGGTACAGGCTTTATCCCAGAGATGGATTTTTGGCTTTCGGGGTTGATGGCACTGCAAATGCAGATCTTCACAAGTTGCACGGTGGGGACCTCTGGCCTAGAAAGAGATCTGGGAAGTAGAAAAGCAAACCCAGATGCCATTGCTTCACTAGGTTGCCCTTATAATTCATTAATTACAAACCCCACACAATTATTCTAGGATTCATCATTGAGCTATCATTCGCTATCTTAGCCCAAGAAGGGTGATATCGCTATTCTGATTCTAACCTTTTTGGGCAAATCATTCCAGAGGTTAAATCTTAGAGACATCCAGTATCCCGTCTCTGCTTCTTCGTATCCGTTTTTTTGACGGCAGGCATTGTACAGGAATAGCAGCTGAAACTTCATTTGTGCAAGAAATCAAAAGAGGCAGCTTTTCCATTCGCCAACAAACTGATTAAATTCCCCCTATCCCCCAAGCACATTTAAAGTCAGATTTGATTGCATCTTTTAAGGCGAGGTACATTAGGGTGTGAAAGATCCAATTTGATGAGGGTACATGATGCAGGAAGACTTTTAAACAGCCGGGGATGTAATTTGCTGAAAAGAAGTCCTTTCTTACTGAAACGGGAAAACTATTAATAGACTGGATGAGTGGAAAGATCCATAGGACTCAAATATATCCTCTTCAATGCGACACAAAACTGACATATATAAGGACATGACAGCAAGAATTACCCTTCACATTCCCTTGCATACAATTACATATGCTTGTTGTTGTTGTTGTTAGGTGCGAAGTCGTGTCCAACCCATTGCGACCCCATGGACAATGATCCTCCAGGTCTTCCTGTCCTCTACCATTCCCCGGAGTCCATTTAAGTTCGCACCAACTGCTTCAGTGACTCCATCCAGCCACCTCATTCTCTGTCGTCTCCTTCTTCTTTTGCCCTCAATCGCTCCAAGCATTAGGCTCTTCTCCAGGGAGTCCTTCCTTCTCATGAGGTGGCCAAAGTACAATGCCCTAAACCAAGCTTTCTCAACCAGGGTTTCATGAAACCCTGGGGTTTCTTGACAACCCTGGAAGGGTTTCCCAATTGGGTGGGAGTTAAGTAATTTTTTATATATTTAAAAAAAATTGTAAACATTTATCAGGTGATACGACCATATATGGTCATGCCGACCCCCCCCCATGGCCAATGATGGGCCTGGAGGGGGTGAGAAGGGGAGGAGTCCAAGGTGGGTGTGAACATAGCTGTGCTTCCCAACTGTATTCTTCACAATTGTGCCACTTCGGGGGTTTCTGAAGAATGTTTCAAGGGTTTCTCAACTGGAAAAAAGTTGAGAAAGGCTTCCCTAAACAGTGAGACATACCAAAGACAACATTTACCTAGGTGGGCTTCCTTAGGAGCAAAGAGCATCAGAGATGTGTGGTATTTTTGCAATATTTGATGAACTTACAAATGTGCAAGTGGAAGAACTCAGGTGGAGACAAAGAGGTACTTGTACAAGGCAGCAGATCCACTGCCCTCCAAGAGAGAGCCTGTGGAGGGAAATCTCAAGATGCTTCATCCAATGCACGATAGCCTCTGGCTCCTCCTTATTCTTCCTCTTGCAGAATCTAAACTGTGTTTCTTTTTGAATGCTCCTCATCTGTCTCCTTTCAGCTGGTGTAGGGGGTCATCAAGCCCCAGTGAACATGTGGCCACAGCTGTCTCCTGATGCATGAGGCCCCTTGAGGGAGCGCCTCCAGGCACTGACCCTTCCCACCCTTGTTATCTTATTATTATTAGATTTCTTACTTGTCACTCACAGAATTGACTTGCAGCAGGTTACAGCAAGAATAAAACCCCAATACATAAAACATAAACACTATAAAACCAAATCCCCATCTACTCCAGTGACGAGAAAAATAACACCCCTTCCTCTGCCTCCCACATCCCCCCCTCCATCGACACCTTGGGCCCCCAATCCCCAGGGATGCCAATAGTTCTTGGTTGTGGTTGTGGAGGGGTCCCTGTGATCTCTTGCACCCTGGCCTCAACCAAAGACCTGGCAGAAGAGCTCCATTTTACAGCCCCTGAGGAACCCAAAAAGCTCCCGCAGGGCCCTCAGCTCTTTCAGGTGCTCATTCCACCAGGTTGGGGCCAGGACCAAAAAGGCCCTAGCCCTGGTCAAGGCCAGGTGAACCTCTCGTGGCCTGCCCCGTCATTGTAAATCCACAACAATACAATGCCAAGTGAAGAAGGACACCCAGGTTTTCATTGATGGTTCTAACTGCCTGGCTGAGCCAAGAGGATTCAGGAGGGCTCATAACTCCATCCTGTTCCAGCTTCATCCTCCTAGCCTGCTATTTCTGTGCCATACGGTAATTCTGGGCACCTGCAGCTGTTTGCATCGCACCATGGTGGTAATAAACATTACCGTTCTAGTTCAGCATCCGGTGCTGGCTGGGGTCAGCGAACCATCTGCAGTCTGGGGGGTGGGATGTGCCTTCTGTGACATGTTTGTTTGTTGCAGCACTTCAGAGGACAAGACTGCAAATATGCTTGAGAACACAGCTTAAGGAGTTCGTCAGGGATTCCCAGACCGACCCCTTCAGGCTTAAAGGAGTGCTTGCCGCTAATACAGGCTGTACATTTAGGCTGCCAGCTAGGATAGCTAATAAGGATTGTGATCTTGCTAGTTTCAGAGAAACCGTGCTTTTAAAGTCAACAGATTTATAATGAAAGGCAGCTAGAAAAGAAATACTTTTAAAAAATCCAGTGACCATTGACACTGACTAACCCAGCCTTTCTCCAGTTTTTTACCATTGAGAAACCCCCGAAACATTCTTCAGGCTTTAAGAAGTGGTGCAATCAGGCAGAATATGGTTGGGAAGTATCGCTGTGGACACGCCCACCTGGGGCCCCTCCCCTTCTCACCCCCTCCAGGCCCATCATTGGCCACCCCCCCCCCCCGCCCCATTTGGGAAACCCTTTCAGGGCGGTCGAGAAACTCCAAGGAACTCACAAAATCCTGATTGGGAAAGCCTGGACTAACCTTTGAAACGGATGTGGTAGAATTGGCTGCTGCCTACGGAAGTTCCTGTCAGAATAAACAGTGTATACTCACCAGGAAGTGAGTTCAAATTGAGCTTTTGGGGCTGGTTGTGAATTTCTAGTGTGCAACGCAGCACTCAGTGTTTGCTTATGCATGCACGCAAACACATGTGTTATTTCTTTTCTTTCATACGAATGGAAGCATCTGTAGCTCATTCACCAGAACAAATTCCAGTGGCGGAATGATGCTGATCTTGCTTTTTATTTTAACTCTCACCCCCAACCCTTTTGTCGGAGTGTGAATACTTTCCTAATACAGCCTAAACCATCTTGCAGGTCAGCATCTCAATGCTACTGGAAGGAGACAATAGTCTCTTGTCTTCTTGTGATAAAAAGTGGCAGCTGCAGCAGATTCAGTCTTTTCATTTTCTTTGGTTGTACTACTGAGCTAAAATTTTCACTGCAATCATGTTGAAGCCCCCTCCCAGACACAGGGACCATGAGAGAACTCACTCATGCTCAGGAGGGGGAGCAGTGGAAGCAGTTGGTTCCCTAGCTTTCAGCAGAGTCCATTAAGGTGGGAGGGGAAAGGCCACAAACTCCCTCTGGAGCTCCTGTGGACCTGCAGTGGTCTGCAGACCCCTGGGCCTATTCTGCACACAGTAGATAATGCACTTTCAATCCACTTTCGAAGTAGATTTTCCTGTTCTGCACAGGAAAATCCAGCTGCCAAAGCACATTGAAAGTGCATTATCCCATGTGTGCGGAATGGGCCCTGGTTGGAAATCCCTGATCTAGATTGCAATGCCAGTATGAAAAGTGCAATCTATATTTAATTGTAGTACCTGACGGCGTATGAATATGTGCGTAAATCCGATGATGAATTCTGGATTTACATATATCGATGTACATGTACCGATAAAACAGAGCATCATTTTGTTTCTCCTTTTTTTTTTTTTACCCATTAAAACTCATTTCCAAATATTTCTTTTTGCTCTTCCTGCAGCTGAGTTTTTATTCCTCCTGTGGGGCATTTATCTCTGCTATGCAGTGCGGACGGTGCCCTCGGCATTCCACGAGCCCCGTTATCTGGCTGTCGCAGTGCACAACGAGCTCATTATCTCGGCCGTGTTCCATGCACTTAGGCAAGTGACCTGTTGGGGGCGCTAAAACTTAATTGGCAAAATGTCTGGGCAGTTATTGTTCCTGTATCTCTAGAAACCAGCAATACATTTTTATTTCGCCCATGACATTTGTCCCACTATTCTGTTTCCTTGGAAGAAGTTGCATATTTAATATATGTTCCTTTGGATCAGTTTGAGGTCTGTATGAAGTACCTGTCTTTTTAAAAAATGTTTCTCCTGGGTTGGTGGGGCAGGGGGGGGATACAGGAAGTTGTCCTGACTTTAGATTTCTGTTGACCCAAGAGTCAGATTAGGCTATGACTGGCCAAAGTTTACTCGGTTTGCATTTAATTGCATTTAATTTGAGTTATTCAAACTGCGGCCCTCCAGATGTCCATGGACTACAATTCCCATGAGTCCCTGCCAGCGAATGCTGGCAGGGGCTCATGGGAATTGTGGTCCATGGACATCTGGAGAGCTGCACTTTGACTATCCCTGTTTTAAAATGTACACCTTGTATTTTGCTGTTATTGAAAGCAGATTACAAAAATAGAAATCACAAAAATGAGTGAAACAACTCGGAACAAGAGAACCAAATATGCAAAAGTTTCTGCAAACAGCCCTCATGAAAACCAAGAGATCCAACCCTGAGAAGGATCCCTAAGCATTCCTCGTGGTCTTCAGAGCCCAAGAATAAATAACATTGTCAGGGTGCAACCATCCAAACAAGAGAATAAACCAGGTGCTAAAGGTCTGTTGAACAAGACCTGCTTTCTGAAGTTTTCTAGAAAGATTACTTTGCATATCTCTCTGGGCAGACCCTCCAAATGGATGGCCAACTAACAAGAAAGCCAGGGATCTTGTAAAAGTTAAACGTGCCTCTTCAAAAGAAGGTACTTCTAGCAGGTGGTGATGTTCAGACACATGGAGAGGAGGTCCTCCAACAGGGTGAGTTCTAAGCAAAGAAGGGCTTTAAACTAGAGGGTGCAGGGATGGAGAGATGCACACTGTAATATGCCAGGGCAGGGGTAGTCAACCTGTGGTCCTCCAGATGTCCATGGATTACAATTCCCATGAGCCCTTGCCAGAAAATGCTGGCAGGGGCTCATGGGAATTGTAGTCCATGGACATCTGAAGGACCACAGGTTGACTCCCCCTGTGCCAGGGCATAGGCAAATGGCATTAGAAATTAAGGAGGAGGCGAGAAGAATTCAACACCCAGCTGCCATTATCAGTGGCATCCCGATATACTTTCTATCTTTCCAAGAATTTCAAGAAGCCCATTCGTGGCTCTTCCAAAACAACATCTTCTGATATGTACACAAACCTTCTCCTGCCAAGCACGTGTCCCCCATTCATTTCATTGTTGGCCCAAACTTTGCACACACAATGAGATGCATGTGCAGGTATCTATTAGCACTCCCACATGCAGACAGTTTGCCTGCAGGCGTGTAAATATACGTGTTGAGGGGGCATGAGACAATTAGGAACGGCATTCAAGGCCAACGTTTTTGTCTTTGGATTTCGCTTCTATAAATGTTGTCAGGAATATTGAGAATCTGACATTTCGTGTGGGGGAGGAAAGCGGAGGAAGGTGCATTTGCCAACCCTGCGAATTCTAATTTCAGGTTCAGCCTCGCCTCAAAACTTCAGCCTGATTGGACACTCATGCTCTTTTTTGCACACACACATTTGACTGTGACAGTGACTGTTGGGTTACTTCTGATCCCAAAGGTATTCTTCCTTTTACACCTTTATGTTGTCAGACCTCAGGGGCCAACCTGATGTTATGCTGGGCATTTGCGATTGGTCCTCTCAACATTTCGTATTTGTGCTTAGAGCAGCCATCTACTGTCAAGAGGATCATAGAATCATAGAAACATAGAATCATAGAGTTGGAAGGGGCCATACAGGCCATCTAGTCCAACCCCCTGCTCAACGCAGGATCAGCCCTAAGCATCCTAAAGCATCCCAGAAAAGTGTGTATCCAACCTTTGCTTGAAGACTGCCAGTGAGGGGGAGCTCACCACCTCCTTAGGCAGCCTATTCCACTGCTGAACTACTCTGACTGTGAAAATTCTTTTCCTGATATCAAGCCTATATCGTTGTACTTGTAGTTTAAACCCATTACTGCGTGTCCTCTCCTCTGCAGCCAACGGGAACAGCATCCTGCCCTCCTCCAAGTGACAACCTTTCAAATACTTAAAGAGGGCTATCATGTCCCCTTTCAACCTCCTTTCCTCCAGGCTGAATATTTACAAGTCCCTCAACCTATCTTCACAGGGCTTGGTCCCTTGGCCCCAGATCATCCTCTTCGCTCTCCTCTGTACCCTTTCAAAACAGGGGTGCTGGGGGGGGGGCATTCAACACTTCTCCTTATGTCCCTACAGTGTCTGTGAGCCCACAGGGGGAGTGGAGGTGTCCTCAGAGGGAGATTGAGGCATAGCCAATGTCATAGGTAGAAATCATTAAATATCTCTTCATCCTGCCCATGGCTGCTCCTAACTCAAAATAAAAATGAAAGCATTAGGAAATCAAGTCATGGGTATCCCATAATTTGCAGGCTGCTCCTCAGAGACATCAGTGTAATTGTGCAGAAGTTATTCTTCGTTCAATTAAGAAGCAGTGAAAGAAATGGGCACATGTTTTTAAGAAACTTGAAGGAAGCATAACTATATGTATTTTTTTGTTTATAGAATTTGAAAATATTTTTTTCAGGTCATATAAGTGGGATGCAAAATTTGGTTCAGTGTTTTCTGTTATTTCCGCAGTTTTCCCATTCGAGCAATAATCCACGGGACGATATAGCTACCGAGGCTTATGAAGACGAGCTTGACTTGGGCAGATCTGGATCTTATTTGAACAGCAGTATCAATTCAGCTTGGAGCGAGCATAGCTTGGATCCAGAAGATATCAGGGTACATGCAAGAAGTCTCATTCCATTGGGATGTTAATGCTTCATGCCACATCTTCAATTAGAAACGAAAACAAAAGCAACCCAGCATTTAAATGGTGGCTAATTTTGTCCTAATATAAACAATTATATGGCGGGGGGAGGGCAGATCAGTGTAATGTAAGTGGGAAAAGTTTTGGTTGTTTATTTCAGGAGAGTTCCAGTAGGCCATCAATTGTGCCAACCTGCCCTCCCCTCCCAAAATGGCTGATGATGGTCCTGGAGGGGGTGGGAAGAGGAGTGGCCCCGGGTGGGTGTGTACAAAGCTCTGCTTCCCAACCACATTCTGCATGATTGGGCCACTTCTGGGCTTTCTCGAAGCCGGAAGAATGTTTCAGGGGGTTCTCAACCCTCAAAAAGTTGAGAAAGGCAGCTCTAATGCATCACATCCCCACGGAGATCCACATCCCCTCCTTCAACTCTGCCCTCCAGAAGCCCTTCCCCAAAAGCTCCAGGAATATCCCAACCTGTGTCGACAACCCTAGGAGAAGTGTAAGAAACATGCCTGTTGCCCTGAGGCCCCTGGAGAACGTGTGGGGGTAAAATGTTAATAATCAATACATAATTTTCATTCTGCACTCATTGGATAATGCACTTTCAATGCACTTTAGAAGTAGATTTCCTGTTCCGCATAGGAAAACCCAGCTGCAAAAGCACATGGAAAGGGCATTATCCAATGGGTGTACAATGCTAAACAATTTCAAGGGAACCTTTCCTAACGTGCCTCTAAGGCCTTTCATTTGTTTTATTAAATGTATAGCAGAGACCTTTTGCTTTCCCTCCAAGGAGCTCCAAATGGTATTTTAGCTTCACAGCAATCCTCTTTAAGGAGAGTCACCTACAAGAGAGAGGTAGCTCCATGGTTCTTTCCCCCCGGTTATTTTAAAAATGAAAAGCAGCCATGGCAGGCTGAAATTAGAAGGGGCATCCGGGAAGGGGGAGGAGCTGCTTGCCACTTTTTTTGCCTGATGTTTGTCTTTTCAAAATCCAGGAGAGGGGTAAAATCACTGTAGCTTTTCCTTCATGGGAAGGGAAGTAGCTGAGCAGAAGGTGCAGACAAAGAGCAGGAAGGGAAGGGGCTGGTCCAATTTCTACTGACTTCAGCTTCCCTCTGCTGCCTGTGCTATTAAGCCAGAAAGGACCACACAAATGCTGGCCAAATGTTGGCCTGGAGGGATTTTGACCTGTCTAAAGTGGTTCACTGAGACTGAAAACTGAGCCGGTTTTTGGATTTGGGATTTCCACACCCAAACCCCAAGGGCCTAAGAACTGCAGCTCACCAGCTTGGATACGAGGTGCACAATCCATACTAGTTTTGCTGTTTGCTGTTTTTGCAGGATGAATTGAAGAAGTTGTACGCACAGCTGGAAATTTACAAGAGGAAGAAAATGATCACCAACAATCCTCACCTGCAGAAGAAGAGGTGCTCGAAAAAGGGCTTGGGTCGCTCGATCATGCGCAGAATCACAGAAATCCCCGAGACGGTCAGCAGACAGTGCTCGCGGGAGGAAAAGGACCTCGTGGAACACGGCGTCACAAAATGTACTGCTCTGGCAAGAAAAAACCCACCGGATTCCACAGGTCACATCAAACCAAAGGAGGACTCTTTGAGAAACAGAGTCTTCTCCCTGAAAAAGTCTCACAGCACTTACGACCACGTTCGAGATCCTGCAGAAGAACTGAACAGCTTAACCACAGAAAGCGTGGAAGTCATAACGGCAGCAGAGAATTCTTTGACGGACTCCCTTCCTGGGAAAAAAGCAGCCAAAAAAGCACCAGAAAAAGTGGAAGCCGTGTCCACCGAGAATGTCCCTTTGGTTTGCAAATCGGTGAGCGCCCACAACTTAAGTGCAGATAAGAAGCCGCTTCACCCAAGAACGTCTGTGCTGCAGAAATCTCTCAGCGTTATTGCCAACGCCAAGGAGAAAACACTGGGGTTAACGGGGAAAGCGCAAAATGAAGAAAGTGGCAAATCCCACAAGTCTCAACCGAAGGGCAAGGATGGGGACAAAAAACACTCGAGCACTGAGAAAAGCGAGCATAAAGATTCACACCGGAAAAACTCCTCCCATCCAGAGGAGTCAAAGAAGACTCATAAATCTGGAATAATGAAGCATCAAAGGGCCAATCAGGGGGCTGAAAATTCTGATGTGGGTGCAACTAAGATGCTGTCCAAGGATGGTGTTGATATAGAAGAAGTTTGTCCTTGGGAAATGTACGACCATTACCCGGGCGCTGCTCTTTCTGAGTCGAAAGTTCAAAAGCATGTTTCCATCGCTTCATCTGAATTAGAGAAACCTCATCCTTCCCAGCCAAAGGGCAAAACGCATCAGAAGACTGTGGAAGGGCATCTGCCTTCCAACCAAAAGAGCACAGATAGACGCGATGTATGCCCTTGGGAGAGCCAAGAGGAACATGGGGCAGAAGACGAGAACAAACATTTGAGCGCCAAGGCTCAGGGAGCTCTTGGGGTCAAAGGTGAGACGGCTAATTTACATTTTGCAGCCAAGGTTTGTGCTGGAGAGCCCAAGGAACTGCCCCCGAAAGCTACAGCACAACCCACAGAAAAAGATTCTATCAATAAACTGAGGGATTCGGCCAAAAACGCCCCTTCCTCTCCAAAAGGGAACGTGCTTCCCTCGGATTCCAGTAAATCGGCAACTAGTAACTCTCAGCCGCCTTTAACATCTCGTGTGGCCGTCTGTCCTTGGGAGTACGAGACGCCGGAACTTCTGAAAGCAGAAAGAAGTATAGCTTTATCGAACGCAACCGGTTTAAATTCAAATAAAACAGCAGCACAGCAGAAATAAGAGGGCTTAGAGAGGGACAAGAGCAGAAGGGTTAAGGGCCAGTAACAGGAGAAAGCCAGAAGGTTCTACAAACTCCAAAAGAGCATCACTGAACCAAGGTGATGAGCCCCTTGAGTACATAGGAACTACAATTACTCTTCTGTGTGTGTTTATTTGATGAGTGCCAACAGTGTTATCGGTGGGATCTAGGACATGAGGCGCCAATGGCCCTTCTTTGTCCGTAAAGAGTTTACATTCCAAATGAATGAAAACATGCTTTTAGAAATAATTTATTTCCTCTTTTTTTGTTGTTGTTGTAAGATGAGTGGGATTGGTAAATAGGACACAAACAGGACATAAAATCAAATGGAATTATTCCTAAAGGAACTACATTGGCTCGACATGAGTATGAATTTGTTGTATGTCATAAAATCTAATGGAGTTAATAGGCCTTGAATCAGCAGAAATGATGCCGGGGGTGGGGGGGTGGGGGGGGGTGGGGGGGATGAAAGGAAATGGATGTCTCTGAACATGATGAGAGAAATTGGCTGTCGCTAAACAAGACACTAAAAGACAACTTGTCTCCTGCCCTCCGATCTGCCCTTGATAGTCCTGCTCACTTAATCCCCCCACCCCAGTTCTATTTTTTCATTGCTCTGGGTTTTTCCCCTTCCAATGTGTGCCGTTTGCGTCAATGTTTGCAAAAATAACTTTGACAGGGACACAACACATTTATGCAATCGGCAGATATTCTAACACTGCAGTTTGCAGTAACTGCTGTAGACCTTTGTTTGTTTTAAGGGTTGTCCCTCCCCCCCTCCCACTTTCATACTTTGTTAGTTTATGTCGTGGGCTTGCTCCTTTACTCTGCTGTGTCCATTGATGAGTCGATGATGTATGATTCAGGGGTTTTATACGAGGTAAGTTTCACATTTGCACTTGTCCATTTGCGCTCATAGACTTCTTTACTAGCAGGAACCAAGTCACTTTATATTGAGACACACCCTGGGATAATAATAATAATAATAATAATATTTATTTTTTTTATACTGTTTAAAAACTAAGCGCTGTTCAAAAACGTACCTCTTTTTTCTTTCTTTCTTTTTCTTTCTTTCTTTTTTTGGTAGAAGAGAGAACTGTCAAATATTATTTATCCTTCCGGAAATATTGTTTTTATCGTTTCTTATCTGTATCTTGCGCGGTATTTCATAGAGAGCCCGGTGGAAAAGGTGGAAGGCTAGAAAATGTATTCGGATGAGTGCGAATCTCTCGTCTGGAATGTTCTCAGGATTCGTTTTTCAAAAGAAAGATTATACTTGGCAGGCCTTTTTCATCATACGGCTACATTTCAAAGGCCGTACGGCTGAGAAGAGGAGATCTTATGAATCCTTCCTGTTCTCACCAGTACCCGTTAAGATGAGAAGAGAACAGCAGGGGGGGAAATGAAGCAAGACAATTCCCATATTTTCGATCGCTTATTAGCATCCTTGTATCAGCTAGGCTTCAAGCACCTCTACTCAGGAGTAGGCCCTGCTGAGTTCAGTGGGGCTTACTCCCTTCAAAAGTGCACATAGCATTGCAGCCTTAACCTGCAAATCATTTTTGTAGTCTTTAATACTAATCATTTTATAGCACTTTTAATGTTGGCTAAAGCATTAGGGTCTCTCCTGTCTCCCCAACGTCACCACCACTGCTGCCCCACGGTGAGATCAACAGCCCCTCTGATGAAAAGTGAATGTGACCTTGAAATGGGCTTCCAGACTGGCTCTTCTTTCTCTCCCATGGAAAGCAGAGCCCCAGTTCTCCTCTAGACGGTGTGGAATGAGGGTGTGAAGAGACACCTGTAGCACAGGTGTGCAAGGCCTGTTTCCTAAATTCTGGCTTTGTAATATCTCCTTGTCTCCTTTTCCAAGTAAGGAATGCGAGGGGTGAGCAACAAAGATGACAATACAATCATTAAGCGCATATAAAGCAGGTGAAAAACAACATTAAAACACAGGAATCGTAGACTGTGCAATGTTGCATGTACAGAAGAAGAAGAGTTGGATTTTGTACCCCACTTTTCACTTCCCAAAGGAGTCTCAAAATGGCTTACAATGGCCTTCCCTTCTTCTCCTCACAGCAGACACCCTGTGAGGGAGGTGGGGCTGAGAGCTCTGATAAAGCTGTTCTCATGGAGCATATCTAACAGGATTGTGACCAGCCCACGGTCACCCAGCTGGCTGCATGTGTAGAAGTGGGAAATCAAACCTGGCTCACCAGATTAGAAGCCACTGCTCTTAACCACTCCACCACACTGGCTCTCAATGGTTGCACATGGTATGACCATAGACCAAATGTGTTTTAACCCAGAGGGTCTTCATTAGTTGTCAAAGAAACGATATGCACACATATAGTGAAACAGTATAATAGTAAGACCTGGCTGGTGGCATAAGAATCCTGAAACATGGAGCTCCCAACCATATGTAATTATTGTATAACTAGCTTCAAAGCCCATTCCTAAGAACGGGTCTTGAAAGGGTCCCCTCCTCTGGCCCCAGCCAGGCAGCTTAAGGTGGCTTTAGGCCACAGCTCACAGCCAGATCAAGTGGGGTGGCCAGGGGCTGGGCAGCTCGTTAGCAGGCCCGGGACAGAGCTCTTTAGCAAGCAGTCAGCAGGCTGGGAAGCCGTTATTAGCAGGCCCTGCTTAGCCAGTTTGGTGTAGTGGTTAGGAGTGCGGACTTCTAATCTGGCATGCCGGGTTCGATTCTGCACTCCCTCACATGCAGCCAGCTGGGTGACCTTGGGCTTGCCACGGCACTGATAAAACTGTTCTGACCGAGCAGTGATATCAGGGCTCTCTCAGCCTCACCCACCCCACGGGGTGTCTGTTGTGGGGAGAGGAATGGGAAGGCGATTGTAAGCTGCTTTGAGCCTCCTTCGGGTAGGGAAAAGCGGCATATAAGAACCAACTCTTCTTCTTCTTCTTCTTCTTCTTCTTCTTCTTCTTCTTCTTCTTCTTAGCAGGCTGGAGGCCCTCATTAGCAGGCCCTCCACCATGGCCCTTTGCCCAGGGCCCTCTCCCCTTACCTGCTGCTGGCTCCAGGCACTGAGGCGGTTCTGAGAGCAATGAGGCTAGAGTGCAGGAACGGAGGGCGGGAGCTGCAGAGGCAGGACCAATCAGGGACAGCCAAACACATTCCACCTCCCAGGCTGTTTCACAAGTATATAGAGAAACCATGGATAAGCATTGGCAAACCACTCCGGGTTGAAACATGTTTGGTCTCCGCCACACCATGTGCAACCATGGAGACTGCAGGTGCAACATGTGTGATTCATATGTTATAATGTTGTGTTGAATCTGCTTTCGGTGCAGATAATACATATTTGTATTTTAATTTTAAGATATATTTGTTGCTTAACCTTTGGGTTCCTGACTTGTTTTCTCATGTTGACTTTTTGTTACCTTTTTTCCTGTTCCCTGTGCCAGTGGCTTGAGAAACACCTGAAGATTTGCGGGCAGGGCCAGGAGAATATGGGAAACACCACCAGTTGAACTTCCACCCACTGACTCTGGATCCTGAGCTAGCTGGGAAGGATGCACTAGCTAGAAATGAGCAGAGGAGCGAAATTCATCCACTGAATATCTGCCTCTGATACCACTTTTATAGGCCCTGTTTTCCCTGGAAATGTTGGCAGGAACTTTGTGAATAATCTAAAGGGTTAAATCAATTGAGATCTGAATCCTAGACAGGAGGGGGGGAAATGCATAGAGGCCTTTAAAAAAACACTAGAGTCAGATAAGATCTTTATTCCAGATTCCAGTTTGAATGCCACCGTATGCAGGACAGAAGTATAATGCAGAATGGGCAAACCACGCTCGGTAATTCTCTGCCCTATTTCTTTGCATTGGTTGCCCCTCACAGGAGCACATTCCATTGGGAACTAGAGCTGTCATAACATATGAAAGTTATATTTTCCCCCAGGGTCACAGATCTCTGTGGTCAGGGCAAGTGCCTTTTCTAGAGACCTCCCAGCCCAACTTCCAGAATGATAACCATAAACATAGCACAGTACCGTGGCATTCTCATGTTAGGTTTTACAAGGAAGAGGAGAAGAAAGACATGGGGAGGCAGATCCATGTCTTCTGTAATGCTGACTTCAAAGCATCAGCCATGGTTTACAGGCCAGGAGTCGGCTGTCCTGCTCAGAGTAGACAATGACACTGGCTTTCAGTCCTCCTATGGAACCTGTACTCAATAAGGGAGGCTTGGTGATCAGTCTGAAAGCATATGATGCAGTTCTTCTGCGGAAGCTGAGTGGGGCTGGTCTACAACGCTACCTGAATGGGAAACTGCCTGGGAATAGGGTTGCCAGCCTCCAGGTAGTGGCTGGAGGTTTCTTGGGATTACAACTGATCTCCGGCAGACAGAAAATAGCCACTTAAGGAAGGTGAACTCTGGGAGGTTAGACCCCATCGAGGTCTCTCCCGAACCTTGCCATCCTCCGACTTCACTCCCCAAATCTCCAGGTATTCCCCGAGCCAGCGCTGGCAACACTACCTGGGAACCATGTAAAAGAAGGTCCAAATATTATCAAACTCAGTTTTACATCTATAGAAGTCAGGTGGAGAGAGAGAGAGAGAGAGAGAGAGACTTTGCCCAAAGCAATCCAGCTAACTTCAAGCTGAACAAAGATTTTGCCCGTTTTTTTTTAAGAAAAAAAAAATGACCTCAACCCACTAGAAATGCTTTCACGCCACAGCTAACCACAGTGACAGATATTTAGACTAATCCTAAGTATAAACTATGCACCACTCTGGCAAAGATTTCTGCGCTTGCTTATTGTTGTGTTCGCATGGCGTAGTGACGCTGAGGAAGCCAGCCGTGCCGTTGACGTACGCATGAATAAAGCTCCGCCAGGACAAGAAGATGAGCTTGGGGGACCATAAGGGCTGCGAACAACAATCAGATGGCATTTAAGCGCCATGTGGGTCAAGCCCTCGGTTGCAGTCCACCTCCCTGGGAGAGTAGGTGGCCAATACTGCTGCCGTTGTGCTCTGGCTTCCCAATCTAACACCTGGGATGTCTTCAGGTAGAGGGAGGTGGTCACGTACGCCAAGGGATGTGCACACAGATTAAGAGCCCTTTCTGGAAATGAATGAGGAAGCCCTTTGGACCACGGAAGCTCTGTTCGTGCACTAGGGCAGGGGTAGTCAAACTGCGGCCCTCCAGATGTCCATGGACTACAATTCTGGAATTGTAGTCCATGGACATCTGGAGGGCCGCAGTTTGACTACCCCTGCACTAGGGCTTCAGAAGTGAAAGTGGCTTGCTAGGTCCAGCTGCCCGATTGCAGGCCCAGCTTCATTATTCACTGCTACAGACCGCTCTGAGTCACATGAATCAGAGCCCTCATCCTCTGGCAAGGGCAGTCAAGTCTGCGGGAGTTTAATACTGCTGGAAAAGAGGGGTGCGTGTTTAACAGGCACCTTAGTTATTTGTCATTTCGTTGTGGTGGCTTTGAAAATTCCAAGGGAAAAAATTGGGGGGGGGGAGGTGGTTACTGTTTTGCACAGGAAATAATGATTTAACATGAAACATTTGACTTGTTTGCCCATCCTTCCTAGAGTAGATCGCTAGGAAATACCCATTTCTTGTGACTTCCCAATGGTGGGCCCTGATCTGTAAAATTGCATGTGACGGCTAATCGGTACAGAAAACCCAGGGCAACATGAAGATATGCCTCAAGAAATGAATCGGAATGGTTACCTTCTATAGTATGAGGGTAGTGGGGATTGTGTTGAACAACCACATGTGCATGCAACCACCGTGGATCTGTACCTACATCTATGTGTGAAGAACAATAACCCGCTCTTTCTGGTTTCCAGTATCTTTCCATGTTGCAGGCGATAAGTTTCTGGATCTGCCCTTTTGTATTCCTCCCCCCCCCCCCGCCCTTAGTGGGTTTCTTTGCAGATTTGTACATTCGGAGCTATGGCTCCACGCACAAAAGGCTCCTATTGCGACATCAAAGGCCAAGGAGAAAATTGGGTGGGCGAGGAACTGAACTGTACTTACCTTCAAAAACGTGTGTATTTTGTCTGAAGTCTCTCAGAAGCCTTTTCTTGAAAAAAAACACAATGTATTTTTCTTAAATTAGAACAAATATATATATCTATATATCTATAAATGCAAATATAAAATAGAGCATATTTAATCGTTCAGAGAGTTTTAAAATATAGACATATTAGAATTGCAGTCCAGCTGCTGAAGAAATCCACATGAAGAAATAAATGGGGAATGCTAGGCTGTATTTGATGGGTGCGGGGAGCTCTCCGGCTGAGAAGAGGGGGAGAAAATAATGTGCTGGTGGATGGGCCCATCCCTCCAGCTGAGCTATGAACTTCATATATGCCTTTACGTGTACATCGATGCATGGGTTGAATGCAGTTAGTTGCCATCTTTACTCCTCTTGAATAGGGGGAGTTTCTTTCCACCTCCTCAGGGCAGCCCTCTGGCCCACGTAACTCTTATTCCCAGCAGAAAGGACTGCTACAGGAAGAGGAATGCGGTAAAGATTTGCATCCACAAGACCATCTGCTAGCCAGTTCCTGAATCCAACCCCATTACATTAAATTTGCACAATACAGGCTGGAACGTAGAACCTTTCCGCTTAGGCAAGAGTGAGGTAAGCTCTTTGTTATGGGTCGCTTTGATGCCTGACCCCCCAACCTCAGTTTTTGGAGGGGGAGAGGTAGGAGCTACTGCAGAGTCCCCTTCCACAAGTGGAAAGCTCATAGGATCCAACCCAATGACTTTTAGTAGCAGAGAAGTAATGACCAATGTGTGTAGAAATGAAAGGAAAGCGCTTGTTTCTTAAGAATTTCAAGGGCCATCCTAAGCAGAGTTCCACTCTTCTAAGGCCACTGAGGTCAATGCATTTTTAAGGGGGTAACTCGGCTTACGGCAGCAGTTAGCTTGAACTCTGTGAAAGGAGAGCAGAATATAGCTGGCTCAGTATTACTGTGCCTATTGAAAAGCCATGTTAAGAATTAAGGAACATTTCCAACATTGCCCATCACCAGTGTGAGCCTTAGGAATCTTATGATGACTCTGTCCAATTCCCTCCCTCACAGGCAAGTTTTCCCTGTTTTTCTTTACTGACTAAACAGCCCTAGTAATGTGTTTTCTTCTTTGCTGAAGAATTCTGGCTGTCTCACCTTGTCATTGTACAAAGTTTTGGCTGCTGGCTCAGCCCAAGAACCTGAGGGAGCACACTATAATTGCACTCAAGATGTTTTGAAAATCAAAAATAACAAAATACGTTATTTAACGTAGAGGGGAAAGATCAGGTGAAATCAGGGCTGAAATTTCTGCAGTAAAACCAGTACATGCACAGACTTTAGTTCTTACGTTTCATGCTAATAAGAGTTTCTTAAGCTTTTCACAGTGACTTAAATGTTTATTTTGAGAGGCTTTTGTTCCATTGTTTTCCCAAACTTCTTTGAGTATTCTCTGACTTATGGTTTCCAGAAGGCTGGTACACTCTTTTCAGTACTGTTTCCCTTTTTTTTAAACCGCCGATACTCAACTTGAGTTCTTAACTGTCTCTTAAGGTCTCCAAAAGCAGTTTATAACCAGATCAGAGATTTCTACACTCTTCAGAGCAAACTCCCTGTTTAACTGGGTAGGGAAAGTCTTTTGCTAGAAGATCTGTCCCCTTTCTGTGGCTCGAATGCAAGTTGCTGTCTTCTAACCACTCCTCCATGTCAACTTTCCCCCAGTTCTCTTGTCTGTGTTAAACTGATCTCAGTCAGGACTGAAAGCAGACTGAATTCTCCTCAGTGTCCAAACTCAGAAGCCTTTCCCTGCTGATCTGATGCTAACCAATCTTGAAACAGCCTGTCACTCAAGGCCCTTTGGCTCTGTACTGAATTAACCCTTCACAATTCTTTATTTTATTTTTCTAGTTTTGTACCACCCCTCTTGACCAAGTCCTCGGGACGGTCTGTATTTATACAGCACATCTAAGTTTTTAAAAGTGCTGTCTGTCACAGAGCTCATCCAGACTCATTTCTTAGAACTGAAATAGATGAACCATTTTAAAAGATACATCCCTACATTCTTTCTCCATCCTTTCCTTACCAGTTCATCTAACTTCAGTCCAGTCTTCTGGGCCGTGTTGACGAGAGATGAAGATTTTGTACTGTTAGAGGCAGATTCAAGATGATTTAGAGGAAGGCTTGCTCAGGAGGGCCTGTTGCCCTCAGCACAACAATACTGATCTAGTACCTGAACATGAAATTGAAGCCAATGAGTAACACTGGGGTAGTGTATCTGTTTCCATGAAAATCTGAATTTGTGACCCTGAAAAGAAGTTGGACAAATTAGCATTGAATCCTTTACAATACAATATCTGGCCCGAAGCAAGAAGGCAAACTTCTCAGACGATTCACCTTGGCTTTGTTTAGAGGTGAGCTTTCATAGTAAGTGAGGAACAGGCCTTGATGTGTATATTTACTTTTTGATACCTTGAATGTTTTCATGTCACTTTAACAAAAAAAGGTAGTCTATTAATGTTACCTAGGCTCACTCACAGTGTGTACTGTAAGCCTGTTAGAAACAGCAATCGGTTTGTAAAATCATATACTATTTCCCATGTTCATGCAGCTACTAACATTTGTGATGCAGCTGTTAGTAATTAACAATTCCTTCAGCACCTTAGAAAATAAAGGAAAGCCAAACACCACTGGATTTTATTAATACTGTACATTGCGACAAACATTTTAGACCTACTATGTCATGGCAACCCAAGTTAGCTTAGTTTACGTTCCATAAATTCATCCTCACCAGCATCTATTAGCTAGATAGCTTTGTTGTCCTATTCTGGAGGTTCAGTTTATGTTCTGCTCAGAAATGCAATTCTAGAATCCCGGCCTTTTCTAGCAGATCTGTGTAGAAGACAGATAACGAATGATTTTCTATGCTCACCAAACATTTGCTAGGTTGTCTTACCCCAAATGCATGAGCAGGCTGTATTTCTCCTTTGTTCTGAAGCCATGGTTTATGAAGACATAGATTTATGCCAATCTTATTAGATCTGTATATTTTATGCAAGAATTACATGCTTTAAAACATTTTTAAAAAGTTATTTACCCATTTGTCAGCTTTGGTGGCATTATGGAACTGGGGGGGAGGGGAAGACACTGATTTTTATATTTGCTGCTCTCCTTAGGTTGTTGCATGCGTCTGACGACAGGTAGGCCTGAGAAAACACTGCCTTTTGACTTTGAACATTTTAGCTACCGACGAGTTGTAGAGTATAATATAAAGCTGTATGTCTGTTCACTTTATTCTGTGGTTCTTCTGAAAAAAAAATTATCTGGCAACCAACAGCATCCACCATGAACTATTTGATAGAGTTATGTTGTAATGTATCACAGCATGTAAATAATATAACTTCTCTGCAATAAAACACATTTCTATGAAAACAGCTCGCCGTACGGGTTTTCTGTGTTTCCAGCAAATTTCTTTCTGGACATGAACCATCTTCCAAGAGCCACTTAAGTTGGCTGAAGAGAAAGCGGCAGTCCACAATGTTGCAGGCGATCCAGGTGAGCTCCAAATATGGGGGATCGAGATTGAAATTGACTCGTCGTCCTGTAAGCCATCTTGGCCCCCTCTCTTCTGTATCCCTATTCTTTTTTACTTTTCTTCACTGTCCCCCCCCCCACCCTCATAGCCCTGAATCAAGACTAAAATGAACTCACTTTGAGAATTTATTTTTGTTGCTAACCTTTAATTCAGGGATCTTGGGGTCCTCTTAATAGTTATGACCACTTGTACTGCAGGACAAAAAAAGTCAAACGGGTGACAATTGTTATGAGCTTTTTTAAACTGAAAATAGAGCTTCACTTCTGCAGAGGTTAAGCTTTCAACTCAACTGACCTCCTTGCTCATCCAGCACCTGCACTCAGCAGGAGACAGTGGACGGAATGAGGACAGCATGGTCCACCCACCCCAAAAAACCCAGGCCCTTGCCCACTCTGCTAGAGATGGCGAGTCATGAAGTGAAGGCACTTTCTTCAAATCACAAGGTACAATTGAGAGGCAATCCTCTAAAACCTTGGCCCCCTTTCCTCCAGTCCCCTGCTCCCATACCCCTAGTCGTATTCAATTTCCTTTGCTGTCTCCCACTCTCTTCTGCCCGCTCCCCTTATACCCCTGAACTCTGTGTGGGTCTTTGCCCCTGAAAATCTTTCTGGTGGTGGAAAGTGCCATCAAATCCCAGCTGCTATTTGACGACCCCATTGGGTTTTCAAGACAAGAACCGAGGTGGCCCTGCCTCTTCATAGTGAGCCCAGGCTTCCTTGGTGGTCCCACATCTAACTACCCAGGAGCTTCCAAGATCTGACAAGAACTGACTAGCTAGAGCCATCCAGACCAGGGGCCTTTCTTTTCAGCGCCTCTTGTTTTCTTTCTTCAGCCCACCTTTTATACTTCCCTGCTACTCAACTACATTCCTACGCTTTTTCTTTGTTTCTACGTTTACCTCCAAGCTCTTAGCTTGCCTCTCATTTGTCTCCGGGGATCCCTTCCTTCCAGAGACTCTCAAGCCATATTTTCCCTCAAGACAGCATGTATCCCCCTTCTGCCAATATCTTGCTAAGATGTTCCCACCTCTCTAGCAAGAAAGGACGGGGCGGTTCTTGCCCCAGGCAGTTTAAGTTACATGAAGCTTCATTCTACTGCATCCATTGCATCCAGGAATTGGACCATCAGTCCATCAGAGTTGGCATTGTCTACTTGGGCTGGGAGTGGCTCTCCACGGGGTCTCCGGTAGAGGCTTTACACATTGCCTATTGCCAGATCCTTTGGAGATGCCAGGGATTGAACCTGGGACCTTCGGCATGCCAAGCAGATGTTCTACCCTCCTTGACCCTCCTTCTCCCTTCATGTCAAGCACTAGAAGTGTGATGCTTTGAAGCCTGACTCTCTTGCCCAATTTCCTGTTATTTCCATATCCTATAAAGGCCCCGGGAATTTTCATCATTTACTGTTTTACTTTTTAGAAAGGCTGAAATCTTAAATGTATTGCGATGAAATTATGAAATAGCGAAAGTTCCTTGGCCAAACAGTTTCTTCCACGGTTGACCTAGGGTAAGGTAGAAAAATCTGCACATTTTAAGACATAGCATTCCCCCGCCATCACCCAGAGCAGAGGGATTTCCTTTGTATGCTTTTCTGGTCCATTGATTACATAATGCCGTTGCATTTATACACATCAAGAGCCAGCCAGAATCCTTCCAGCTCCTTCAAATACCACACAAATGTCATCAGAATCTCTTTAGGGACTTGGCCCCCGCAGAATTTGTCGGTGGAAGTTTAATGACTGTTTAATTTGGGCATTTTTCATTTCTGCGGGAAATGAAAAGTCAAATGCAAACAAGACATTATCAGATGCTGTTCTTCTTAGACTCCCAAAGGGAAAAACCAAGCTGGACAAATAGTGAACAGTACAGACACAACATCCTTACAGGCAGCAAAGTTAAATGATCTGCAACCGGAAAGGAAATCCTTCCCATCTTCAGGGTCAACTTCACATTTTTGTTTGCAGAAGAAAGTCTTTAAGTAGAGCTGCTTAAAAAGACATTCAGATTAGCATCAAGAGCGCGCACTGAGCACCAGAATGTATTATTACATGTGTTCACTAGAAGGCACTTCAGTATCCAATGTCTACTTGGACACACTTACCAGATCCCGACTCCTCTTGTTCTCCCAGCTTATTCTCCTCTGATGCTCTTCAGGCAACCACTTTCTTGTGGTGCCCTCGCTTAAGGACTGTACCTACAGCAATAGTTAAGACATTTTCTGTGATACGTCATTTTCTGGAATGGCTTTCCCGAATGAATGTTGCATCCAGGAAGGTCTGGAAGATGTTTTCATTTCAGAGAGCATTTGGTGGAGGGTTATCACTTAGACAGGAGGCTGCCAAAGAGGTCCAGGGTGTTAGGCAGGCAGTGGCAAAGTGGCTCTGCTTATGGCCATAAATTGGCTGCAACTTGATGGCACTCATCGCCAAAGCTATTTGGGAGATCGGGCTGGACCTGTTCTTAACCCGCCTGGTCTTTTTCTTGTTGTTATCAGTAAATGGTTACATTTTTGTGTCCTTGCCTTGCGGCTAGCTTGAGTTTCATGAAATAAGATGGGATTAACAAATAATAATCTATTTTGTTTGGCTCGACACAATCAAAGCCGATACAGGGATGACCATGAACTAAAAGAAGCAGTCAGAGACAGGGGCGCATGGCCAAGACTTTCCTATAGAATCGCCGATGGTCGGACACGACTGAATGGAGGACATCATCGTCATCAATCTATTTTATATCAAAGCGGACACTACCTAACTCAACATTTTTCAGTCTGGCCAGCAGTTGCTCTCCAATGGAGAAAGGTGGGCTTGTGGTAGTGTCCCCTTCACCAGCAGTCTTCAAGCAGCTGCTGGACAATACTTATCCTGGATGCTTTAGGCTGATCCTGCACTGAGCAGGGGGTTGGACTGGCCAGCCTGGATGGCCCCTTCCAACTCTCAGATTCTATGACTCACACCAGTGTAATTATCACGAACACAATCAGACTTCAGGTCTCATGGCGGAGTAAGTACTGTGGGATCTGAAACCAGATGTTCACGTCTGATGGATAGCATGATTCATTTCAGTTCACATCTAGAGCTGCAGTCTGATTCTACACTCCAGCCAGACTCTGAAGAAGCCATTCAGACAACAGCTCACTCCTACTTTAGAGCGCAGAGCAGCATAGCCATGGCATGATACAGATATTGATAATTCTACAGTTGGCTGTGAGGAGATGGTGTACCCATGCAGGAGGTATTGGCTAAAAAAAAAAAAGAAAGACAATCTCTGTCTCATACCACTATGAGAATTCTGGAATTATCCCTATCATCATATAAAATAATTCCTTCATTATGCATCATCTGTAATATATTGTTCTGAGCTTGCTGGAATTTTTCAGTTCTCCAGTCTGTGAGTCTTTTTGTTTTGGATACAGACCCCTGCATACTAGACTGCTGATTCTGTTTCCAAGGGAGAAGGGAACCCACTGCAAGTTCCCAGGACATGAAAAGACTTTGTCATTAATTATGCAGAAGATTACAGCTAAATTCATTTTTCCTGGTGCTAAAAATAACCCAAAAAGTGTAAAAAAATGGTTCATGTCACTTGCCAATGAGCTGTTTTCTGAGGGTCATAGTGAAAGGATAACACTGTGGAAAAATGGTGTTTGATTCAGTATTTGGTGTGCTGTCATGCGTTATTTGCTGTGCCTTGTCCTTTTCATAGATACAATGTTTATTATGTTGTTATGCCAGTTCTCAATCTCTGGGGACATTCTCCATCTCTAACTCAATAAAATTATCCAGAATCATAGAATCATAGAGTTGGAAGGGACCTCCAGGGTCATGTAGCCCAACCCCCTGCAGAATGCATAAAATTCACAACTACCTGCCCACCCACAGTGACTCCAATTCCATGTCCAGATGATGTCCCCCCCCCAACCCTCTCCAAAAAAACCCCCAGAATCCATGGTCAGTCTGGTCAGGAAGAAATTCACCTTCTGATCCCAAAGTGGTGATCAGCAGTTCCCTGGACATACAAGGATGTTACTAACCATGTTCGATTCTGAAGTTCCTTTCTTCCTCATAATGTCTCTGGTTGTTCTCATTTGAAGGCTGTGCAGCTGTTCATTTATATTGTATCAATGGTCTTTTCCTACCACAACATCATTCATGCTTAAAGCTAGTTAATGGCTCTATATTTAGGCTGCAAACAGAACTATTCTAGCTGCAACTACTTGGTTTTTAAGACCTATTGTGATTCTGCTGTAGGGTAGGCCTGAGGGAAACTTAGCAGAAGTATTTTGTAGAGACATTTATTCACCCAGTTTATGGCACAGGATATCCATGGAATCCCTCTCCAAGTCCATCTTATTGTCAGGGCACCCTTTGGTGTCAAACCTGGCATCCCCCCCTGGCATCCATAGATTCATCCTTTATACACCACATGTCTACCAATGGATCCATGACAGCTGACCTGTGAATAGCCATCTGCCTGGAAATCCAGTATCTGGTGGTTTTGCCCTCAGGGTGGAAAGACACAAAAGCAAAATGCAGTGCTGTGCTCGGCAAAAACCAATTTCATTTCATTAGGAGCAGTGACATGAACATGACTCTTACTCAATTAGTCGAGGTGTCAAAGCATTTCCCAAAGTGCAGAGAACATGATTTCAAATGGACAATCGTATCCTCAGTGTTTCTAGGACATAACACTCGGGTGTTGAAACTGTTGATAAAGAACGGCATCCAAAATATATACGTTCAAAAACGGATTTCCGGATAAAAGGCTGTTTCACGAAATAATCTTCATCAGTCTGCCAATTTTCTTCGGTCTTCAAACTACTTCAAGCATTGTTATCCACTAGAAATGTAAAAACAACACCAATAATAACATAGGCACAAAGTGCTGGACAGTGGGCACTCTACTGACAAAATATTTCTACCCTAGTGGGATTCAGGCCTTGAACTTTATAATAGGAATAATTCTTCTTGTCTTCTATATAGGCTGATGAATCTCCTAAGCATCATACGTCATTCTTAGGAGGAAAACAAACTTAAAGGTACAGAAGTTAATGTTATACCTCAATACAATTGTAAGATATCATGAACCATTTTGAGTAACTATTAAATAACAGAGCTGACGTCTTCATCCACTGGGATTGATGTATTTACAGAGTCTACCTCCCTCGTTGCTTGGGAAAGGTAAGTGGGAGGCGAGAGCTTGTTCCAAGACTGCCATTGGTTCTTCTCATATGGCTTCTGGGCAGTGGTAGATTCACTAGTCATGCTGCAAGCATGCCTAAGGACTTTGAAAAGCCTGAGGGAGGAAGGCAAGGAGGATATGTTGGGCCTGGCTCCCAGCTCAGAAATGAATAGAGGCAGAGGAGAGGAGCTGGAATAGAGTGCTCCTCAACACCTGTCTTGTGTGGCCAAGGGAAGATGCTTCATCCAGGTCAGATCCTGGAGTATGAAAAGCACAGTCTAGAACTCGACAGTAGCAAATCATATACACCAATTCATATGAGGCTGGGATGCTGCTTGCGTATGAAACTACCTTGCTGTTTCCATGCTATATTATATCTTTACTTTGGTTTTTCATACGATCAACTGTGTCCCTCTGTCCTGGATCCAGCCAAACTGGGTCCACATCGAAACTGGCTTCTGTGCTACAGATCTGGCTGATGGCTCGGGAACTGTACGAGCAAAATAGATGTAGATCTGGATTTTGCTGCTGGATGAAGAGATGACCGTGTATTCCCATCCTCTTACAATGTAAGTGTCTCGATTGCTTAGTCATGTGACTCACAAATGTTATATGCAATCAAAGTGTGAGTTCATTGGTGGAATTATTATTATTATTATTATTATTATTATTATTATTATTATTATTATTATTATTATTATTATTATTATTATTATTATTATTATGACAAGCAAAAATATTATGATATTCTTCATTGGGATATGTCTACCCGAGCTCTGTACAAGTTTAATAGAGTGCACCTCCCTTTAAGGTTAAGACATATGGCTGAGGATCCCACTGAGAATGCACGGCCCTATGACAGGATCAGACCTTATAGTGCTTCTGAGATGCTTCCAGATCCACATTTGGTGCATTGTTGTCCTGTATCTGTTGCATTCCTCTTTTTTCTTTTCAACATCTCCCATTTCGAGGTCCCTGAGCTCTGGTCTCCATGGTCTTCCTCCATCCGAAACTCCCTCCAGCCCTTTGGCTTCATGCCCTGCAGAGAGGTAGATTCCACATACTATCCCTGCCTATCCGATCTAGCAGCCTGCCAGAGAGGAGCATACATTGCACTGTGGATCCCTGTCACGGGACCCCAAAGGCAAGCCGCGCCCTCTCCCCTTTTATCCTGGCCCTGGTGAAGCCATCTTGGGCACATTAGATGATCCAGGAATGAAGGCAGAAACAGCTGAGGGGGCAATCACAGATCCCTCTCAGTTTTTAAAAGGCAAACGACACATGAGTAAGCGTGGAACAGGGGCCACGCAGGAAGCAGAGAGCTATTTACTTATTTATCATACTAGATCCCCCCCCCCCGCTGTGGCTTCCCCCTAACTCTACCCCCGGCCGTGGCCTTCCCCCCCCCAGGCCCAGAAGCTGTGGGTTGTGCGCCCCCTCCCTGGAGCCAAACGCATGAGGAATGTGGCTGCAGTTCTGCTGATTGCGCGGTCGGTAAGGACTGACAGCTGTTAAGGGTCCCCAATATAGGGGGGGGGGTTGGGGCGGGGCGGGAGGGAGGGATGGAGCTTGCCTGGGCCACCCAGGGTGGGAGCAAAGAGCATCTGGCTGTGCCCATTCCGAGGTCTTATTTGCTCCGTCTTGTTTGCTCATTCCAACATTGTCACCGGTGTTTGAGCAAAGACAAGAACAAACCAACCCAAAAGGCTGGAGCTTCTGCTTCCACTGAGTTTACACTCTCATCCTGATAACGGGGATTCAAGAGAGGAGAAGCCGGCCTCACCGTTGATGAATGTGCATGCACAGTCTGCGTTCAGCCAGCCTCTTGGAAAGGTTATGATGGGGCAGGGATTAGGCAACCTGGCTTCCAAACGTAGAGGACCAGGAGCACCATGTCACCCTGGCAATAAAGCCGGGGGGGGGGGAAGGAAAGAGTCCCATTGCCCCCTGATGTGTTCGAGGGGCTCTTGCCCACCGCTGGGTGGAGAATGTCTCCCCCTGCTCATTGTGTTGTGGATTTCTCATCCTCCTCCCTTTTCCCATAAATTCTTAATTTTCTCAAGGGGATTAAAATCAGTTATTAAGATAGAAATGAGAGGAAAGCTGGGGCGGGGGGGGGGGCAAATGGCCATCAGCCCGTCCCCGGCCCATCCCCCATGCTTATAGAAAAAACAAAACACCACTTGGATATTTGGAAATCAGCACCACCACTTTCCCAGGGCACAGAGCGCAATTCTAACACTCGTTGTGGCAGAGGAAACTGCAGCTAAAGGGAAAGCTAGAAAAATCTGGTTGGGAGGGATGATTTTTTCCCCCACGGATCTTTTTTGGACTGCAAGTGTTCTATAATTAGATCTCCAAGAGGGAGGCTGGCAGAACTTGTGGGGGAGGGGGAATCCATGCTGCAACTCCGGCTCATCCCCACCTTGCTCCCACACACCCCTTGCTCGCTTCAGCCCCACCCCCCATCTGCAGATGGAAGTCACTCCTGCTAGGATGGCAGGTGCAATTCTGAATTGCTGCAGCAAATAAGGAGGGGCAGGAGGAGAAGAGTTGTTTTTATATCCTGCTTTTCACCCTTCAAAAGTAGTCATAAAGTGGCTTGCAATCGCCTTCCCTTCCTCTTCCCACCACAGACCACCCTGAGAGGAACACGGGGCTGAGAGAGCTCTAAGAGAACGGTAACTGCCCCAAGGTCACCTGGCAGGTTTCAGGTGGAGGAGTGGCAACTCCAACCCGGCTTTCAAGATGAGAGTTTGCCGCTCTTAGGGTGCATTCATTCATTACTGTGGTTTCCTGAGGCTCAAAATACAGTGGACCGGGCGTTGTTTTTTAATGAGTGAAATGTCCTTAGTCTGATTCCAAGACTGATGCAAGAGATGTCAATCATCAGAACAGCACAGTGAAGTATTAATTTTCTCAACATTACACTCTTTGCATTGCCTCTAAGTCAAGCTAGCACAAAAGCAAAATGCAAAACCCTTTCTGAGACCCCCCCCCCCAATCTTGCTCCATGAAGAGGGGTAAAAAACCAAAACAAATCAACAACAAAAAAAGCCAGAAACCATAGAAACACTCTTGCCTCGTGATTAAAGATTAGCTAGATTAAGGCCAGGCCCTTAATAGAATCCCTTTGTAGAATTAAGTTCATGACCAAAGGGCCAGCACCCAAAAGTCCCTGGCTGCTCTGATTTTTTTTTATTGATCATTTGTCAACCACTTTGAGCCAAGATGAAATAGAAATAATAATAATAATAATAATAACAACAACAACAACAACAGCAACAACAACAATAACAACAATATAAACATTACAATAAAAGAAGTTGGGTTTCATACTCCACTTTTTAATATTTTTATACTTCTACTAGGATAGAAGTTGGTTTTATACCCTGCTTTTCATGGCCTGGAAGAGCCTCAAAGCGGCTTACGATTCCCTTCCCTTCCTCTCCCCACAACCGGCATCCTGTGAAGTAGGTGAGGCTGAGAAAGCCCTGTTATTATAACTGCTCAGTCAAATAGCTCTATCAGGGCTTTGATAGCCCAAGGTCACCCAGCTGCCTGCATGTGGAGGAGGAATGAACCACATTACTCACCACATTACTCTTCAGCACTGCACCATTATGCACCCAACTCCATCCCTCTGAGGCTACTGGGAAAAGGTCTTGAAGCAAATCTCAACAAATGGGTAAGCCAACTATGAAACTATCTAGTCCTTCCTGTACCCCGATGCCCAGAAGTTATTGTTTCCAAACTAGGAAAAATTAAGATGACAGCGAGATATACAGACAAAACCAAGCTAATTTATATGGTGTCTGTTGTATTTATTCTTCACTCTTCTTCCATATCACTTCAATGGCTGATCAGAATAACATATGATGGCTTCTTAGAGCAATAGTTTATAAATAGCTATATGTTGTCTGTAAGTTTTTTTAGGAAAAAAAATCCTTGAAACGGAAACACATGGAGCAAAGAATATTGCAGGGTCGTCTTGTCAGATCCGTTTCAGCAAGCGTTTGAAATCCGGTGCTGCAGCGCCCCCTAGTGCACTTGCGTGGGAACAGCCACAAGAGAAAGGAGGCTTCTTTTTGGTTAGTCGGGACTGATCAATAGGAATCTGGTTGTGCACGAATAACTAACACATATTCATTTTAGCAGAAGGTCTCGTGTAATAGAACCCATTTCTGACCTCATCAGAGCCTTTAACATTTTTGAAAGTGTATCACTGTTTTATTCCAGGATAACATTTTGGGGAACAGAGCCTAAGTTAACATTTCTTTTAAAAAGGACAACATTCAGCATAATTGTTCATATACTGGGTTGTGCTACTGGGTGGATGTTGCAGGGCTTCAGCAAAATGGAAAAAATGTCCTGATAGGACAGAATCTTCACTGCCCCTCCCCCCCCCCCAATATTTGGGCATTTGGGCTTGTGCTGTTGCCATCGTAGGTTAGAAGAGACTTGACCATATTTAACACAAGCACAGGATGCGAAGAGGACTAGAAACGGTTCGGGGAGAATGTATCATAGGTAATTTTAAACATCATTCTAATTCACGGGTAGTCAAACTGCGGCCCTCCAGATGTCCATGGACTACAATTCCCACGAGCCCCTGCCAGCGATCGTTGGCATCCAAGATGAGCATAGAATCAGTCTTCCTGGATCAGACTTTTGCATTATAAACAGAAATTGGGATTCTGACAAATGCGTTTATATTTAGAATGTCACGTGGTGGCGATAAATATAGGGGTTTAAAGAAAGCAAAAAGCTGCACTCGACAGACAGCAGCCCCCTTTCTTGCTTGCATCATCTGACAAAATCCACTTGAATGCTGAGGTTAAAGAGGACCAGAAGATCCTTTATGTTAAAGTGGGAACGAATGGCTGTGAGCAGATGATGCAGCATTTAGAGCAGGGGTAGTCAAACTGCGGCCCTCCAGATGCCCATCGACTACAATTCCCAGGGGCCCCTGCCAGCATTTGCTGGCAGGGTTCATGGGAATTGTAGTCCTTGGGCATCTGGAGGGCCGCAGTTTGACTACCTCTGATTTAGAGTTATCATTGTGGATGTAGCATTGGCTTGGGTCCTAAGCAGCATGAACAGCATCTCATCAAAGGAAAGTGACTTCCATATTCCCCCTTCCCACCACTGACTTCTTTCCCCATCTGACGTTTTGCTTCTGAGAGTCAGGGGGTCTAAGGGGAAACAGGGGGCAATTCCAAGGTCTATGGGGGAAGGGAGGAAACTGGTGAACATCACCTTCTCATCCTCTGCCAACAGAATCCTGTTTTCAGTACAGTCCTAAATGCAATGATGCCTTTTCTGAATGAATATAAATGGAAGGAAGGAAGGAAGGAAGGAAGAAAGGAAGGAAGGAAGGAAGGAAGGAAGGAAAAGAAAGAAAGAAAGAAAGAAAGAAAGAAAGAAAGAAAGAAAGAAAGAAAGAAAGAAAGAAAGAAAGAAAGAAAGAAAGAAAGAAAGAAAGAAGGTTGTGATAATCTTTCCTGCACCTTTGTACAGCCTGACATGAAGAAATGGAACAGGTGAACCTGGGATGCAGGTAAGTGATGGAAGAAGCTTCACCTGCTCAGTTTTGATACACCAGGCTGCTTTTTATTTTGCTGTTGTTAGGTGCGAAGTTGTGTCCGACCCATCGCGACCCCATGGCCAATGATCCTCCAGGCCTTCCTGTCCTCAACCATTCCCCGAAGTCCATTTAAGTTTGCACCTACTGCTTCAGTGACTCCATCCAGCCACCTCATTCTCTGTCGTCCCCTTCTTCTTTTGCCCTCGATCGCTCCCAGCATTAGGCTCTTCTCCAGGGAGTCCTTCCTTCTCACGAGGTGGCCAAAGTATTTCAGTTTCATGTTCAGGATCTGGCCTTCTAAGGAGCAGTCAGGGCTGATCTCCTCTAGGACTGACCGGTTTGTTTGCCTTGCAGTCCAAGGGACTCTCAAGAGTCTTCTCCAGCACCAGAGTTCAAAAGCCTCAATTCTTTGATGCTCGGCCTTCCTTATGGTCCAACTTTTTTATGGACCAATCTAAAAAAAAAAGGAAGCTGCCATCCCTAAGGGTGATTCACTCCACTGCACCAGCTGCGTGAAAGTCTCCCGAACCGGTACATTTTCTCCCTTTTGTTTGTGTGCCCTAATGTTAAATACAGGCTGCATCGAAACAAAAATAATAATGACGTGTTTTGTTCCTCCGCTGGCAAACCACAGCACCTAATGACGGCTCCTGGAGGCACCTGCAGATTGGGCCGGGGAAAATTTAAGTACAGCTCATTATTGTCATCGTCTGGGGTCAGGAGGCAATCAATTCTGGCTGGTGACACACAGTTTGATTTACCAGCTGAGTGACTCACGGCTAATTGAAGATTTGTTGCTGTGCTGAATGGGTAATGACAAAGTGGAGGCTTCCTCCTGAGGCCCAAGATAGCGCATCAGAAGAAGCGGGAGGACAACTGGGGAAGTCTGGGGCTTCAAGTGGTGGTTAAACATGGTCTGCTTTTCATGAACTGTCGGCCAGAGGCTTACGCTTTCCCCTTTTGTTTCTTGTCCTGGCTTTGGCCAAATGGGGTTGACACAACTGTCAAAGCCGGGAGACAAAGTTGGAAGAGAGCACTTTGTCGTAGCCTTGAAGCGAAAAAGGAACTGCTTGAATTTCCCGGGGTGTAAATAGAAATGAGAACCTAAGGCGGTTTACCTTAGACATTGTGTGCTCGTAGTACACCTGCTAACCAAAATGTGGCCACACAGTAAGTGAGTTGAACAAAAAGAAATGAGCCCACGCTGTAAATGTTTCCCTATTTAGTCTTTCGTATTTCATGAGGATTATACAGCGCCTTATTTATGTTTCCTTTATCCTGTTGATAGAAAATGCTTAGTTCTCCAGACAAAGTTCGATGAAAACAAGGTGCTTTTCGGAAATGGCTTGAGAACTACGACTTGAGGGTTCATTCCCTAAACGATAATATCTTTTGTTTATTGTGGAATGGAAGCTATTTGATTATACTAGTAAAATTTCTTCTTTACATTTTTTGCCTCGTAGCAAACCTGCTGGCAAAAATGCCAGAGACAAAAAATCCCAATTTGAGTTTTTATGGCAATACTTATTCATCCTAAACTTTAGCTTATTTTGAAGCAGAGTGTCATCCTCAAATGCTACTGAGCTCAATTTCTATGGAGACACATACTGGGGCTCGGACAGGTATTAAGCACCTGGTCATCTCCCTTGGAAAGACCTCCTGCTTCTTAAACACAGGGTGTGTGACAACAGACTCCAGTTATGGGGTCTGTGCACAGTGAAAAGTGTTATTTCATTATTTTTTCCCCCTTAACCTTGCTTCAGCTCCTCCATGCCTGCTTCTTTATAGGGAAAAAAGCACGGCTATGACAGAAGGATGTTATTTGGGACTGGTTATTAAAGGAAGGGCCCTGAAGGATCATTGTCCATGGGGTCACGATGAGTTGGACATGACTTCACACCTAACAACAACTTAAAGGAAGGGTAATGGAACTCTAAAATCAAGACCAAAAACACCTTAAGAGGGGCCCCATCCAATGTCTACCCACCCCCCATCATAACTAACCCCTGCAGTCAGGATTTAAGGGATAAAGCCGCTTCTGAACTGGGCTTCTGTGCTTCGTGCCTTAGCTAATGATTCTGAAAGGTTGCTACTGCCACCTCCTGTAAAGTGTATTGCAGTGATCCAGATGGGAGAGTATAAAGCTGTGATGATGGAAGGTCACCAGCACTGAACCAGGCTAGAAGGTTCACGGCCTTCCCAGCAAGAAAGGGAAGGCATTCCCAAGGACCAAGCTGAAGCCGGTCTTCTCAGAGGAATGTTCCATTTTATCCCGTGGGGCACGGTACTACGGAAATGGTTTTCGAATCGCAGTCCTAGACCCATTCCACATAGACTAGTGCAGGGGTAGTCAAACTGCAGCCCTCCAGATGTCCATGGACTACAATTCCATGTATTGGTGACATTGCAGCTCAAGCTTCATGATAGCCTTTCCTGGTGGCTTAACTATTTTGTTAGCATATTTTGTTAGCTAGTACAAGAACCAATAGGTTACAGTTGTCAGGATAACAGAACCAGATGTGATTATTAGCAACAATAATTGGGCATGCGTTTGAAACAAGAAGGATAATCTTTTTTAAAAGTTCATTGCTAGGGATGTGATGACCAAGCCCCATCATTTTTTACATCCGCCATTTTAATTGTAATTGTAATTTTTGGGGGTACTGTGATTGTTTTATGGGGTGTTTAAATTGATTGTATTGTAGATTTGTATTGTGATTGTTTTGTGGGTTGTTTTAAATTTTTATGATGTTTTAATGTTAAACCGCCGCAAGCCAGCTTGCTGGGAGCAGCGGTATACAAATCTAACAAACAAACAAATAAAATTTTTATGGCTGCTAGCAGCAGTGGCTAAACTGTGGCTCACCAGATGTTCACGGACTACAATTCCCATGAGCCCCTGCCAGTATGGTGCTGGCAGGGGCTCATGGGAATTGTAGTCCATGGACACCTGGAGAGCCAGTTCGTCCACTCTTGGCTGTTACTGTAGGATGTTCTCCCTTCTGACATTGTTCCATATTCCTGCGGGGTAAATGCTAACCAAAACCTCTTGGATCCGAGAGACTGTTTGTTGCTGGGGTCCTTTAGAGCAAGCCCTGCTAACAGCATTTTGCTAACGATTTTTATGCAGCCAACAAAGCTTCTCCAGCGGCCCTGCTGAAAGCAAGGACATTTTGTATATCTTCTCAAGACGAGCTTCTGGGGCGTGCAGTTTGCAGAAGTGCTTTCTCTTTCCAGAAGATGGTGCTGTGCCTGAACGGAAAGCAGAAACCAGCCTAGCCTTGCCATGATGCTAGCTGGCACAGAAGCATGCAAATTATTCATTGGATGTGACTCACTGGCAGGTGCTTTCCGTATTTGCCTTGTATATTTTGTTAGCGCTTTTTAAAATTCATGAGTCGTGCCTAATTTTTTAAAAACAGTCTTTGCTCTAAAAACCTCAGGGCAACGTAAACATGCAATTTTTTTTAAAGCAATAACCAACATTCCCTCTTAATCACCTGTGTACGTTTGTGACCTCTGTGGGTCAGGAATGTTCCTTGAGGTTTGAAGATGGGGCCTCAAGGCTCCAAGGGTGGGAAGAGCTTTCGCCATGTAGCCAGCCCCCAGGAAGGCCACAGTGCAGCAGGTGTGCATCCTAGCACCCATTGTTTCCCTGGGTGCAACGGGCTATGCCTTCATAGAATCATAGAGTTGGAAGGGACCTCAGTAATAATAATGTTGGAAGTGTCTTGATGGCATGTCACACCTGTGCATATACATATGCACACACACACTCTCAGCGCAAAGGTTTGGCAGCAGCAACTTGCTCCTGCCAGCAAACGCTGGCTGGGGCTCATGGGAATTGTAGTCCATGGACACCTGAAGGGCCGCAGTTTGACTACCCCTGCTCCAAGTGGTGGAATTTCTCAGTAGTCATTATTTTGATCTCCTTGATGTTCAGCTGTAATCCTGCTTGGATACTTTTGCTTTCAGGTCTTCACTATTTCCTGCCAGTAATGTGGTATCATTTGCATATCTCTAATTGTTAATATTTCTTCCCCCACTTTTGACGCCTTCATCTAGATGTAATCCTGTTTTCCACTGATGTTCTACATACAGAACAGATAGGGTGAAGGTTTAAATAGGTGGCTTTTGAAGAAAACAGAGCCACCTTTTCCATGGGTCATCTCGGAGGCCTCATCCTGCAAAGAGTTAGTTGTCCCTGATCCTGCAAGGAAATATGGGTGTGGAGGCAGCAGGCCTGCGTGGTAGATGAAGAAGAAGAGTTGGTTCTTATATGCCACTTTTCCCTACCCGAAGGAGGCTCAAAGCGGCCTACAGTCGCCTTCCCTTTCCTCTCCCCACAACAGACCCCCTGTGGGGTGGGTGAGGCTGAGAGAGCCCTGATATCACTGCCCGGTCAGAACAGTTTTATCAGTGCCGTGGCGAGCCCAAGGTCACCCAGCTGGTTGCATGTGGGGGAGTGTAGAATCGAACCCGGCTCGCCAGATTAGAAGTCCGCACTCCTAACCACTACACCAAACTGAGCATGAACTGCAGGCCTGGTGCCTCTCCTAAGCAGGGTGCTTCTTAAAGGTCCTGGACCTGCAACCATCTTGCCAACTAGGGAGGAGCCCAAGTGGCGTTGGTGTTTTGGAACCGAATCCTGAATGTCTGAAGAGTGGCTTTCCCTGGGGCTGCAAAGACATCCGAACCCCGTGACAGGATTGCTCCTGGAACACGGATACGTTCTTTCATTAAATCCTCTCTCGTTGGCTTGCAGTGCGTAGCATCACCCTCCTAACTGTTCAAGGGAGGTAGAAATGTGCGCGGAGCAGATAATGGGCTCCTTAATCCACTTTTGTTTGCTATGCAGAGGAAAGCAGTTCAGAGCCTTCGATTTTCACTCGGTCATCAAGCCCCGGCCAAAGATGTCCCTTTGTTTCTAACAATATCACATTTAAGCATCTGTACTGATGACCCTCATAGCTAGGCTTATGGTAGGACTTTCCCTTTGCAGAGGAGCAATCGTTAGTTTGCAGGGCATGCATAGTCTCTTTTGATGCACATGGCTGCCCCCTCCCATTCTTGCATTCCTCCCCCCAAGGTCAGAATTACGTGCATCGTTCCCAGGGAGAACAGGTTTGAGGCATGCTCCGCTGCCATGCCTGCTCTGCCCAGCCGTTCTTGCTGAATCACAATGTCTTTTCTCTCTCTCCCCCCTCCTTCCCTTGCAAACAGATGAGTCTGCTGCCTTTTAAGCATTTTAAGCAGCCTTTGGGATTACCTTATCAGCTGCCACCAGATGGAGCCTATCAGAGCCACGTCAATCATTCCACACCTGTTGATCTCGTAGGGAGCCCCAAAAATTAATTGCATGGAAATGTAAAAGCAAGGAGGCAAGATGAAGCTCACGAGGGGGTGTGGGGTGGACAGGAATGAATGCAATCATGAAAATAAGTAGCGGACATTAACAAGGACCGGAGGAGAGAAGGGGGAAGGAAAAGCCATCGCCTCCTAGTTGTTGGCCTGCTGGGACAGAACTGAGGCGTGTTGTTCAGAAATAACGAAGGACAAAAGCGTTCGGAACAAAGCAGGAAAGATGGGGCTTTCCAGTTGGTGGCAGGCTCACCATGCCGTGCTTTCCAGAGGTTGGTTTTATTGTCTCAACCTTGTTCAATTGAAAGTGAAATTTGAGATTTAACGGGCTGTTGTACAAACAACATCACAGCTCCTTCTTTGAATCTCACTGATGTATTTGATTCCAAGCAGGGCAGCCAAGTGGAGGGTCACGCAGTCGATACTGGCTGGCTGCAGTCACGGTCTTCTCTTCCTCCTCCCCTTTCTACTGATCATTTATACTCCGCTTTTCTCCTGAAGAGGGGTCCAGTTAAGCTTGCAGTGTCATTCTCTCCTCCTCCTCTTCCTCCTCCTCCTCTGCTGTATCCTCACCACAAGGACCCCTGCATGAAGCCTGAGAGAGAGAACAGCTAGTCCCAGATCACTGAGTGAGCTTCCATGGCAGAGCCGGGATTTGAACCCAGGACTCTGGATGCTCTAGCCACTCACTCCCTCAGCTGTGGCATGCTGACATTCTCAGGAGGAGCTGGAGATGGCAGCAACTATGAGGAAGCAAGGGAGTAGCACCCCATGCTGCCAAGCCCTTTCTTTGGCTGTGCGCCCGCCTCTCCCATCATCATCAGCTCTCTTCCTCCTCCTCCTCCTCCTCCTCCTCCTCCCGGAATGGTTGGTTCCCCAGATTGGAAGTTGCCACTCTGAACCACTACACCAGGGGTAGTCAAACTGCGGCCCTCCAGATGTCCATGGACTACAATTCCCAGGAGCCCCCTGCCAGCATTCGCGAATGCTGGCAGGGGGCTCCTGGGAATTGTAGTCCATGGACATCTGGAGGGCCGCAGTTTGACTACCCCTGCACTACACCATGCTGGGGAGGCACATGCCTTTATTCCCGCCCTCCTCTGGGAAAAAAAGAATCGTCTGCACACAGCCCCAGCAAGATGACAGGAACTTGGAAGACGCTGGAAATTTAGGCCTTTTGTTCTAAAGCCTATCATGCTCTCAGCATACTTTCACAGCTGATTGCAAGCAACAGTACAACAGTGACATCCAGTGGCACTCCAGGTGTATCCTACACAGGCACCTAAATAAGGTGAAACAAAGGGAAAGGACAGTTGCTCCATACAGCACAGGTATTCCACTTCCTGGCTAGCTTCCTGGCTAGCGATTTTTGCCGAGACCAGAAACCTGTGGGAAATGATAGAAACGCAACTGGATTCCACTACAAAGGCAGGTATGCATAACGACGAATTCCACTATTTAAAATGGCGATTTTTCGTTCCGCAACCAATTTGCAACATGGATCCCGGTGCGGAATGGCCCTAGGTATTGCTAGGAATGTGGTAAAACCATAGATTTTCTGGTGATTCCTAGAGCTATGGTATGTCACTTCCTTTTTCTGCCGGAAGTGATGCAATGACCACAGTCAAATACAAACCGTGAAGTGATGTCACTTCTGAGTTTCCCCCAGAAGTGATGACATGTCACACACAACAATGGCAGTTTTAAAATATTTTCCCCACCACCTGAAGAAGCAGCAGTGGCAAGTGAGGGTCACCTCACATGTAATTAGACTCTAACACCTTTTTAAAAGGTAGGGATCCAGGTGTTTGGATCTTACTTGTCAATGGGCGACTGTTCAAGAAGAGTGTGGCCAGCAAGTAACCCCACAGAATGGCATCTCCAAAAGATTTCCATGGATTTCCACGGAGAGGGATGTATATATTTTCATGAATTGTTCAACTTTGGACAACTCAAGGAGGGGGTGGAAATTATACAAAGTATACCAATGATTTTCTTATTGCAAAGAAAGTCTGTTTAGCCTCACATTCTTCTGCTTCAGCATATCCTCACTGCTCAACATGTGCGGGAGGGTGAAAATCAATGTCAAAATCATTTTCTTGAATGCCTCGTAGCCCTATTCTGGGACAATTTTAAGATCAATAAGCCTGAAGTTCTTCAGAAAAAGTATTGTTTTAGAAACAGCTATGAAATGTAAAGTTTACAGTCCATTTCACCTCACTGTTCACATTCTTTCTTGATGCGGGAGTTCTGGTAGCATGACAAGGATTACCAGCTTTCCTCAGGGACCCCCCCCCCCCCAGTTCAGTACAGCAAGGAAGAGGGATCTATAATCCCCCAGTGCCTCCTTTTCTCTCCTTCTCGTTACCTCTCTGTTTGGCACACAAGAGCCTCCTCACCCAGTCACTGTGAGGGCTTATTTTTCCTGCCCACTTTCTCCTTTGGTGGGCCTTGCAAAGCTTGGTAGCCAAACTGATTAACCTACCGCTTACTTAAATAATCTCTGAGGAGTCTTGTCCCTGCACTTGTGACCAGTTAGAAACAATCAAACACATTTTGCCACGCTGCTCCATTTATAATACTATAAGAAGTGACTTAATCCAGCCAGTTTTAGACAGATAGCGGAGTCTCCCTTCAAAGCATAAAGTCAAGAAACTTCTTAGTGACAAAAAACGATAGAAAGTTCCCTCTTCCATTCAACCGAATAATACAATGACTTGATATTTAGCCAATGTTGTTTCAAAGGTGGGTTTTAATCCTGACATGTTTTATGTTTCTGATCTTAAACTCTCCTTTTGTACTCAAATATTTCTCTTTTGTATTCGTTCGATATTTTAATTGTGTATTTAAACTTTGGTCTGAATGACTGGAAATAAAATTTGAGTTTGATCTCTGAGGAGTCTGGAGATTGGTTGTTCTTCCAGGAGATCTCTAGACCTCATCTGGAGTGTGAGAATCTTTGATATCCCCCTTCTAAATCCCTTGATATAGGTCCAAATGAGATATGCAGGCTTTTAATTGTTGGGTCCAGGTTCTCACCTCTACATGATGCCATAGAGCAGGGTAAAACTGCGGCCCTCCAGATGTCCGTGGACTACAATTCCCAGGAGCCCCTGCCAGCAAATGCTGGCAGGGGCTTCTGGGAATTGTAGTCCATGGACAACTGGAGGACCGCAGTTTGACTACCCCTGAGGTAGAGGCTGTGATTTTAATGGCAGGTCATGCCTGCCATTTCAAATTAGCATGACGTGGCTTTCTGGCTGAGCCACTCACCCATATGTCTTGAAAAATAGATTGCTAATTGGAATAGTTTTTGTAATGGATATTTTAAAAATTAATACAAAACGTCTTCCCCATTTTAGTTATATAACACGGATTGAGCCCCTTTGCTCTCAGTGGTGAAGGTAACTACCCTTCTTAGGGTAGTTGGCATTCGCTGGCAGGGGCTCCTGGGAATTGTAGTCCACGGACATCTGGAGGGCCGCAGTTTGACTAACCCTGCCATATAGACTCTACCCTTTGAGGTTGCTATTTTCTCCAGGGGAACTGATCTCTGTAGCATGGAGATGGGTTGTGATGCTGGAAGAACTTCTGGCTTCATCGAGATGGTAACTATCTCTGCCTTTTTCAAGACAGCCAACATGGTTTAGATGTTAAGAGCAGTGAATTCTAATCTGGGGAACTGGGTTTGGTTCGACACTCCTCCACATACAGCCAGCTGGGTGACCTTGGGCTAGTCACTGTTCTCTTATAACTGTTCTCTCGGAGCTCTCTCAGCCCCACCTACCTCACAGGGTGTCTGTTATGGGGAGAGGATGGGAAAGGTCTTTGTAAACTACTTTGGGACTCCTTCAGGTAGTGAAAAGCAGAGTATAAGAAACCAGCTGTTCTCTCTCCTTCTCAAACCACTGATTTAGGGCCAAACTAGACATGTGGGTTTTAAAAGAGCTGGGTCTGGGTTCTCTGCACCCAACTCAGCTGTTAAAAAGTAAAGGAGATTCTGTTTGGGCTCAGATTGCGACTGCAGTGGAGGAAGTGCTCCTGGATTCTCTCCCAAGCTGTAATGGTGCTGGTGGGAGCCATTTCTTTGCTCTTACTGCTCCACATGGAGTATTTTTAATAGCCATTCCCTACAGCTGCTGTGAGCCTGCCGGAAACCCCAGAAAGCCCAATGCTTTAAAAACCTGAACATCTAGTTTGCTGCTTAGGGGAAATTAGAAGGTGCAATTCCTCTTAGGCTTGCTCTGTAAGGTGGGAACTGTACATTGCCTTTACATGGCAATTTTTAAAGCCTGAAACAGCTTTTTAAAAAAAGAAAAACAAAAAAGAAAAAGAAAACCCAAACTCTTCTGCATCAGCTATTTTCACGCGGCAGGAGGAAAAAGCTCTACCTGATGGTGCCTTCAGTAGGACCCTCCCTGTCCCATTTGGTGAACCGCACAAAGAAGGAGGAAGAGGCCAGGAACGGGTGAGTGTCAGCAAGGGGCAGGAGAGCAGATAGTTAAGTGCCAACTGAGCAGCAGGAGAGGTGAGGCATTTTACAGCGCCTCTCTAGAGTCCTGCTCAAGGTGGTTTACAGGTAGAAAGAATGCCTCAAAAATCACACACTATCAACATAAAAACAAAGCAAGCCATTAAGAGTAATACATTTGCTAAATTACTAACTTTTGAAAATTAAAGCTAGATGCCTATAAAAGCTCTGCCATGGTAATGCCCTCAGCAGAATTACACTTTCCTAAGTCCGTTGTCCTCAGTGAACTCAGAAAGGTGTCATTCCACTTAAGGCTGCCCTGTAAATGCGTTAGTCTCTTCTAGCAGCTGAGGATCTGATCCTGCGTTGAGCAGGGGGTTGGACTAGATGGCCTGTATGGCCCCTTCCAACTCTATGATTCTATGATTCTATGATCTTCTTTATGTACCTTAGATAGGAACATTATATAGGATTATATATGTAATATATAATGAGCCTCTTGTGGCGCAGAGTGGTAAGGCAGCCGTCTGAAAGCTTTGCCCATGAGGCTGGGAGTTCAATCCCAGCAGCCGGCTCAAGGTTGACTCAGCCTTCCATCCTTCCGAGGTCGGTAAAATGAGTACCCAGCTTGCTGGGGGGTAAACGGTAATGACTGGGGAAGGCACTGGCAAACCACCCCGTATTGAGTCTGCCATGAAAACGCTAGAGGGCATCACCCCAAGGGTCAGACATGACTCGGTGCTTGCACAGGGGATACCTACCTACCTATATTATATATATATAGGAACATCATCTTGCCAGATGAACAAGATCTGGGTGGAGTTTTTGTTCCTCTTCTGTTTACCGGTGTTTAGGACCAGAGACTCCAGGATCAGGCCAAGAGCTGTACTGGATTTGTTTCTATCTCACTTATAGGTATGTGTTCCTTTGCAAACCACTTTGAATCCCCAGCTGAGAGAAAAGCAGGGTAGAAATATGCAAATATAGAATAGGATTGCCAACTGTCTGGAAGAACAAAATATCCTGTCCTTTTAAAAGGAGCTCTGTGGGATGTTATTTACCCAGTGACCTTACATCCCCTCACATCATGAAAAACTTTAACCCGCCCATTTCCACGCATCAAGCCTCTGTGAAAACAATGGGACAGTTTTTGCCAGGCCTGTTGGCAGCCCTCACAATAAGTAACACTAAGCATGATTGTGAGCATGTTTTCCTCCCCACTATGGACAGGTCAGAGTGCATCCATGCAATTGGATTGGGCTTCCATTTCATCTGGAGCTTCTTTTGCTTTAAGAAATTACTTTCTGCAAGAATTCCTGGCAATGTGCTTTTTTGATGAAATTACTCCAGGTTCTTTGAGGAATCAGCTGAGGCCGGCGAGCCGGATGAAGGGGAGGTGCTACATACAGTGCAGAAGCTCAGACACGGAGGAATGAGGGTCAGTGAAAGAAAGGCATATAGCCACCTCTCTTGGGGGAGGGGAGGGTGCAGTTCTAAGTCTGCTTATTGAAAAGTAAACCCCAATGACCTTTAGAGGAGTTTCCCTTGGAATAAGCCATCATAAAAGATGGCTGCTCTGAGCTCTGCTTGTGATGAGCCATGTAGCCATAAGCAGAGTTGCTATTCTTTAAGTCTGAGGGTCTCAGAACTGTGTAACTCTGCTTACAGGTGCCCTGCTCTTCTTATAGAAAGATAATTGCCCTTTCAGCAGCAATATGTTTCTAGCTGTTAGCATGCAAAATTCAGGGCATGGCACTGCATGGTTTGCTAATGCTTCTCCCTAAAAATGCCTGTCATTGACTGGTCACATTATTGTTTCGAATGGAGTCAAAGCCGTTAGGTCTCTTGCTTAGCGTTCTGTTATGCTTGCCAAAGGATTAAGAGGTTTTCAGTTTAATGCCAGTCATATGCCTGGTGAATTCAAGCCGGCTTAGCTGAGACATTCTAAATGGTTTCTTGAAATGTGCCACAGGGGAAGACTGCCCAGCCTTGTAGGAGAGTTTTGCTTCTGCCGTCTTGGAGTAATGGCTGGTAGATGGTACTCCTCAAGTGCCAACGGAATCTAAAATATCTCGTGCAGATGGAAGCCGTTTGGGGGAAAAGAGGACTCATATACCTGACCATGGAGCTGCCATCACATGCCATCCCGGACTGTGATTCTTTTTGGGGTACCGAACGCAAGAGTTGCATTCAGAAAAACCTACACAAGGTACTTGATAAGAGTGGGTGTGCTGCTAATACCCCCCCCCAAGACACTTGTCCTGGGTCCCGGGAATTTTGTGGTCACCCAGAGCAAGACTGATTCATGACCAGGAATATCCCAAAGGCTTACATAGTGACATATTATTCCTAAGGCATGACATAGCATAAAGTTTCCTTTCTTTGGGCGATAGAAAGTTTTAGAGCAGATTTCTATGCTGGATGCTTTTGTGACCTTTGTAACAAATCTATGGCAAATAGAGATGGAAAGCAAATACCGCACATGTACTTGCCGGAAACAGTCTTGCAGTTTTTTCCAGCAAGTGGAAGCAAGTTTCCAGCAGCGTTTTCTTGCAGTATTTTCCAGCAAGTGGCCATACAGGCCACTTAAAGACCTTTCCCCTGTCTTGCCCATGCATGTCCCTGAATACTGTTGAAGTCACCACAGAGTTGCACTGTGCTAGTGATACAGAAAGTTACTTGGAAAAAAAGTATTAGGAACAGTGACCTATACTATTGTGAATACCTTGCTGAAACTAGAATCCTGCTATGAAAAGCGTAATTTAATTGTGATGTGTTATGCCTTGTTTCGGTTCTGTTATTAGACTTCTCGTTGGTTCTACAACCCTCATCGTATTGCATTCTTTATTGAATATCCCATCCATTGTATTGACTCACTCTGCAGAATGATGGGATATAAATAAATAATAAATTATACATTATACTGGTCCTTGTTGTCTACCGAGTGGCACCATTTTGTGGACAGTTCAGGGACTCAGCTTCTGCGGTGACTTTCCACAGGTCTAGTTGACTTTCCTCAGCAGAAACTTGGCTACCTACCCAGCCTTGTCCTACGTGCTGTTACATTTCCAGAGATTGACAGAAAGCACAAAGAGTCAGCAGTTGGGTAGGGACATGCCTTTCTCCCTGTTCTGCTCTTCTTCAAATTGCTGCTGTTATAACTCTCCCTGTTTTAGCTTTGCTTGCAAAGAAGTGATCAAGTGTCACTTATTCAGGTGACCAGAAAGGAACCTTATCAGGAAAGAGAACTCGGTGACAGTTAGCGGTGCCCTCTGACACTTTTATTGTCTCTTTATGGCAAGGTGTATGTATTACTCTGAAATGTTTGAAATTGCATCAGCGATGGCCAGAGCAATCTCCACTGACAGCCCCCAGCACTGATGTGATTCTTATCTCCTTCTGACTGTTCCATTGTTGGCTAAGGTGGTGCATTTTAACTTGCAAATTAGCAGTCACTTTCTGGAGTCCTGATAAGGAGCATATATTTCTGTCTTTATTGGATAGATTTAGGGAAAGGCCAGTAGACGTACCATGGAGAGGAGAGGCATGGAGAATGCAGCAGGAGCTTGGTCTGCCTCCTCCAATTCACCACCAAATAGGCGTTGTGCTTTGGCCCCAAGGGTGGGCTTGGAGGGCAGGAGATCAATGCTTTTGATGTTGAGTGAGGCTCTTCCTGTTCCTCTAAGCGTGCATCAAAAAGATTTCTTTTTGTGTGTCCACAGAGGGAGGATACTGATTGGTTTGGATTGAAACTGGAAGAGTTTTTAAGGTGGTCTCTTTGTAGGAGTGGCATAACGTTGTTCAGCAGAAGATCTCCATGGAACTTTTTGGATAAAACTGGTCCTAAACACCTTGGAAATCAATGATGAATCAGAGGACTTACTAACGGAGGAGTCCTATAGCCTTAATCTGTGTGTCTTTGACCTGGACCTTTTAAATGATAGCATTTGGAGGCGAAAGCCGTTATGTCTCTCAGCACAAGAGCTATACAATAATTAGACTGTGCATATAAAAGGGAGTATGCAACAATCAATTTGTTATCCAAGTTAAATTCTTTCAGGAAGAACTGTATACAGGTTTGTTTTCTCAGTTCAAGCTAACTTCCTTCAAATGAGGCTAGTGCTGCTGATGTGGAATAACTAGATGGCTCTGAGTAATTCACTATGACTTGATGGGCGCTAGAAATGGTGTAGTGATTCTATTACTTTGGATGGAGAGTAATCCATTGGAATATGTTGACATACTGGGGAAAGTACAATAGAGTGTTGTGAGTGAACATACTTAATTAGTTGGGTGACACTGCTGCCATGGGAAACGTGCAATGATTTTCTTGGCTTCTTGCAACTGGAACAAATTATTCTAAAAGGATAAATGTGTGAATTAGATGGAATGATAATTACTTATTTGGGGTCAAACTGTAACTAATTGTTCAACAATCAAAGCCAACATCTGTTAATGTTAATCTGTGAATTTCCTCCATGAATTTTGCTAACCCTTCTTAAAAGCCAGCTAATATAGTGGTTTATGTGGCACTGAATTCTATGGAGGATTTGACCCCTTTGATTTTTGTTTTTTCAGAAAACCTCTGGTTGTTCATGTTAATACATTGGTTGATTGGTATTCCTCTGAATTAGGGTCACTAATATTGTTGGGAAGCATAGCTGTGTACATGCCCAGCTGGGACCCCTCCCCTTCCCACCCTCTCCCACCATTGGCCATTTGGGGGGGGGCATGGGTAAACATGACCATATATGGTCATATCATCTGATAAATATTTAACAATTTTAAAAAATATTCATATAAAAATTGACTCCCATTCATTCAGGAAACCCTTCCAGTGCCATTAAGAAACCCCTGGGTTTCATGAAACCCTGATTGAGAAAGCTTGGAGGGATTGGGGGCCAGCCCTCCTTAGTTGCCACCCCTGCCTTTTTCATTGCTCTCTTCTGTGTTTTAGAAACCAGGATCTGACCCAAGAAGCAGTGTCTTCATCATCATACATTAGTTGAGGGTTTTTGTTGTTGTTGCTCATGGCATATGCATGTTGATCAAGTAAAATTTGTCCTCATGGTTACGAAGTGAGTTTCTTAGAAACTTAAGGAAGATGAGAGGGAGCAGTGGAGAAGAAGAGGGTAGCTAAGGCTGAAATGTAACTTTCCTTATGCAAAGGCTAGGCACTCTGAGGTGCCAGTTGCTTGGGATTCACCTTTGTCACTATTTATTAGTTTCTCAACATCTGGTTAAAAATGGGGAAAAAATGGAATGCTGAACTAGGTGGGTGCCATGGTTGTCTGTAGCCCCCCAAAAACTTGATCCAGCCCTGGATGGGTCACCATGGCACATCCATTTGGACTTAGGGGTTACAATACCAAAAAGGTTGGGAACTGCTATTCTAGAGGAGTTGTGGAACAAGTATAGAGCACTGGTTGGCTTCAACTCTTTGTTCCAGTACTTATTCTGTGACAAAATTGGCTTGCTTCTGCGAACTGAATGGAACAACCTGTAGACCACCATGTGCTCTTGGATCTGAGAGAAGATGCTTACTCATGTGTAGAAGTTATTTAGAGAGCTACCCTAAGCAGGTTTATTCAGAATCCTACTCTAGTCTGATTCTGATTTCATGATGGTCATTCAAGAACCGGCACAATCGTTGACCAGAATGCCACTAGCGTGAAAGTATGCATGTTGGCATAGCATTCTTTGCCTGTAACAATGTGAAGTAGAAAGAACTATCTATGGCTTCTCATGCAATGAGTGTACATTCCATGCTGCTCTTGTTACTTTTGGTATGCGTGTTTTGTTCAGGTGTGCAATGTGGTTGCATCTTAATAGGAAAAGGAAATGCATGAGCCCCATTTCCTAACTTGGAATTGTAATGGGAGAACCAGGCCTGGCAAATGCACAGAGCTGCAAAAAGCACAGAAGGCAGAGGCGGTCCATCCGTGTGCCAGCTTTCAGCTAAGAGCTTTTTCATTTACCCAGCATGGAAAATTGGATTTGGTTTGCATGTGTAATCAGTGATTCCCCGTAGCCTGTAAAAATTGCGGGGAGGGAGTGGACTTAAGCGTCCAAGTCAAATAAAGCAAAAAAAATTGTCCACCAAAAATTGTCTAGTCCACCAAAAACAGCTACCATCTTCCCGGTGAGCCTGTGAAGTGCAGAGCTGCTGAATATTGGATGTTAGTAGGAAAACAGAAGGCTCACTATTTATAGATATATATATCCCCTGTGCAAGCACCGAGTCATGTCTGACCCTTGGGGTGACGCCTTCTAGCATTTTCATGGCAGACTCAATACGGGGTGGTTTGCCAGTGCCTTCCCCAGTCATTACCGTTTACCCCCAGCAAGCTGGGTACTCATTTTACCGACCTCGGAAGGATGGAAGGCTGAGTCAACCTTGAGCCGGCTGCTGGGATCAAACTCCCAGCCTCATGGTCAGAGCTTCAGACAGCATGTCAGCTGCTTTACCACCCTGCACCACAAGAGGCCCTTATTGTCTGAAGAACACAATATCTCTAAATATCTCTAAATTCATCAGATAGAGTGTGATTTTTCAGAAATGAAAATGGCAAACAGCCCTGAAATCTAGGTGTGCAAGAATTGTCTTGCTTGTAGAGAGAGAGAGAGAGAGAGAGAGAGAGAAACACATCTGGTTGGTATTCCAGTCACGACATCTCAGCAGCTTATTCTGAAGTTCATTCGGAGGAGGTAATGACTAGGAAAATGACAAAGAAAACTGTTACTGACCATTAGTGAGCAATCACTCTGTCATATTACCAAGATAATTTAGATAAATGGGGACTTTCGCTGTCTCCCAGGGAGATGGGATGCTGATATTCCGGAGAGTAGCAGCCCTCTGAAAGATTTTGACATATATGTTCATACGTATGGATCATCCTGCAGACTTCGGCTGGCTCCTTCATATGGAAACAATCGGTTTCAGAAGGAATATCAAGTCCGATGTTCATTTCCCCCTTTAGTGTACAGTGCAGGAAGCAAAGTAGCCTTAGATCTAGAGGAGAGCAAGGCTGTTCCTGGACACTCTTGGGAGTCTTTGATATCACGTAATATCTCCCCTAACCCTCTCCCCCACAAACTTTACACAAACTCGGGAGTCCCTCTAAAGCAGCACTGCATGGTATTTGCAGAATTTTTTTATTTATCCTTATCCATTGTTCCTCCTAATATTTGTGAAACAGCCCTGGAGGTGGAGAGTGTCCTGGCTGTCCGAGATGGAATAGCGCCAATGAGGGTGCACACCCTGATTGGCCCTTCCTCTCCAGCTCCCACCCTCCTTCCCTGGACACTAGCCACTTTGCTCTCAGATGCCTGAGAGAGACACAGAGAGCACTGCCAAACCACAAACGACCCCTGATTACCTGCTATGGCTCCTGCTGCCAAGGAGAGAGAGAGACAAAGACAGAGACAAATTGCAAACAAGCCCCAAACTACAAACAACCCTTGCTTCCCTGCTACAAATGAGCCCTGATTACCTCCTATGGCTCCTGCTGCAAGAGAGGGAGAGAACTGGACCTGCCGGTGTCCCCTGGGTCCTAGCACCTATTATATTCCTGGTTGCAATGGGCTTTCTTGCTAGTTTATTTATAATTTAATTTCTATCCCGCCTCTCTTGACTAAGTCTTCTCAAGGCAGCTTACAACGATAAAAACAATATATCCCATAAAATTCATAAAACATTAAAATCTACAATTGCATACAACAATATTGAATAGAAGTCCTCAGATGGCGGTCAAAAACCAGCAGTTTCCCTATATCCTGGTGAGCTGTGACAATCATCCAGTGACTCCACTTGATCTAAGAAACTCAATTAAGCTCAGATCTACCATGTCAGATGTGCAGCGCCCAATGTTGGGTTCATAACTCCAGATGCTCCCCTGGTCTCAACCTGGTGGAAGAGCTCCATCTTATTTGTAGAAATTTCTGTATATGCCTATGCACCTGTGAAACTGCCTTATACTGAGTCAGACCATGCATCTGTCAAGGTCTGTATTGTCTACTCTGACTGGCAGCAGCACTATGCTGTCCTTCTCGTCACCTGTTACTTGGTCCTTTTTAATGGGGATGTTGGACAGGCCAAGGAACCCAGGAGGGACCTTGTGCATACAAAGCAGATGGGTTTTTATCAGTGAACCTCTCACTGTAGGTTTCTCTGGATCCAGCCCATTATCTTTCAACGGTATGGTCACTCTGATTTTTGCAAGCATAAGATATTCATTACTTTTGATGACCACAAACATCTTGAGACACCTGAGGAAATTGGGGAGAAGCTGCATCTTCAGCATTACAATGCTATGGATTCAATGGGTGGATCCCCCCATCCCCTAAAACCTTCCCCAGCTTGTGGCTCTTTTCTAGTGGAAGCAACACTTAAATTGGAGGGGTTATGATGAGGGATGCAGGCTACCTTGATCCATACCTGAGAGGCCCTGAAAAGACCTTAGGTTTCAGCCAGGTAGATTGGGTTCTCGTTTTTGGTGACAGGCCAATTAAACCATTTGCCCATCAGCCAGTCAGGAGCAAAATGGAATACCTTTGGCCCATAAAAGTTTGTGGGAAATGTCCCTTGACCTGATAGGAGAAAAGGGCATGACAGCACAGGTGGGAATCCAAACCCATTTCTAGGATAGGACAGGGAAGGTGGTGGTGGTGGTGGTGGTGGTGGAGGGGGATCATCACAGGAAGAAATGGTAGGACAGGGATTGGATCAACCCCAGTTACACTCTTCTGTAGCCGGCCTCTTTACAATTGCAATTTGAATTGGTTCTTAGCCTCAAGTGTACAAAATAGTAAGGAACTCAGGCTTGTTGTTTAAGCCTCACTGAACATAGACTCCTTGGTAATATTTTCTGGTAGATTTGTAGATGACGGATAAGTTTCATTTGCTTGTTGATTGCTACCCTCCTTGCTGTCCCCCCATCTCTCTCACACACACTCACACACAGCTTTATCCTTTGAAAATAAGGCATTTCTGTTTCCCACCCTGTTTTCTCTATGTTTATGACCTGCAGAGGGCTTGTTCTACTAAAACAGTCATGATACAATTATTGCCATGGCAACCAACGGGTTTCCTAAATCAGGTCTACAATTCCTTGACAGGAATGAGCCGAATTCTAGATTTGGAAAGGAGAGCTGAATCAAGCAGGTATAGGATTGAATCTCAAAAGCTGGCATTTTAAAATAAATGTCCTCTTGGTGAAAGTAATTTATAATAGATTTTGGGATCCTAATTTAAGAACCGGGCAAAGCCTGTGGACAAAACCCACAATAATTAGAACCTTTGTGATGTACTTCTGGATTAGAAGGACTATCTTCTTTGCTATGTGATTTGTGGGATGACCTTGAGCTAGACACTGCTCCTCAGCCTAACCTGGTGAGTTAAGGTCAACCTAGGGGAGGAGAGGACCTTGTATACCATCCTGAGCTCCTTGAAGGAATGGGAAATAAAAATGGAATCAAAGGAGATGTTTCCATATATTCCCATTGGGATATCCTTCCCCCCACTCAGTCCCCAAAGGCTTAAATAAGAAAGACAGTCCATTAATGGTGACTCTTGTTCATCATCTTCTTTTTGAAATGAATTGTAGTTTGCAATTCTCACCAAGTTTCTAATCCGTTAAAGCTGCATTCTTCTTGATGCCATATTTAAGCAATACCACACATTCTGAGCATAGATGAACATTTATTCTTCTCCGCTATAACACTTTCCCTTCTTGCCTACTTGGATGGAAAGTTTAAAGGCATACCGAGAGGGGCATGTATGTGTATTTGTAACGAAGGACAAATAGAGACAACTGGGCATGTCCTTTTTGAGCATAAGCTTTATAATAAGAGATGTACAGGCTTACTGACATCAGTGCTTGCAGAATGTCCCAGAGGTCTGAGGAAACAACCCCTCAAATTAATGCTGATGGATACAAATAAGGAACTAACAAAAACAATCGCTAAGTATGCTTGGGTAGCTACAAAAATGAGGAAGAGCTGGTCCAATCCTATATATTAACTGTGACTTATGTTGCATCCTTATAGTGTATTTACATGCATTTGTCTTATCCATGTACATTTTTATCCATTTCATAACCGACTGATTTTAATTTGTATTTATATTTTTATTGGATGAGCTATGACCATAAATAAAACTGATGGACTGATTGAAGCTGCACTCTCTCGCAGAAGCCGTCCCGTCCCTGGCACCACTCCGTTTATAGTCTGGCAGGTAACTCTAAAGCTGAGATGGGCAGCTGGCAATTTATAAACCCTCTCGGCTGAACAAGGCAACCGGATCTGGTGATACTGCCAGGTTGGGCACTCTTAAGGCTGTAAAGAAAAGCCTGAACAACGTAGGTGTCCAATGAAATCTCAGAAGTGGGCTAGGGGAAGAAAGGGAGGACAGAGAGGAGCTTCTAGGCATTGTGCGGGCAGGACTTAGCCTGCTCCTGCAATACCAAGAGACAAGATACACAGATAGAAAATAAGCAGATATATGCCACATTTCATAATCCGCTACCTTGCAAATGGGCCAAATCAACAACTGCTCAGACATACTTTTACCCCATAGGGGCCCCCACCCTATGGAACAGCCGGCCTCAGGAGATCAGGATGACCCCAACACTTTTGGCTTTCCACCTTCTATGGTGGGGTTTCTTCCCCAAGGTTTCATGAAACTTGACTGCCCAAGAAGGGTTTCCTCAAAGGGGAAGGGGAGTTAATTCATTTTAATGTATTTTAAAAACACTGTTAACATATATGGTCATGCCGACCCACCCACTTCTCTCCAAATGGCCAATGATGGGCTTGGAGGGGATGTGAAGGGGAGGGGCCCCAGGTGGGCGGGTACACAGCTATGCTTCAAAGCCAAATTCTTCATGATTGCCCCACTTCTGGGGTTTCTCAAAGTTTGAAGAACGTTTCAGGGGTTTCTCAGCAATAAAAAAAATTGAGAAAGGCTGATCTACAGAAACCGGACAGTTCAAGAAGGCATTTTTAGAAAGGAACAGGGCTGCACTAGAGCAGAATTATTCAGGAAGGTATTTCAGTAGAAGGAACGGGATTGTGAACTATACTACCAATAGGTATTCTCTGTTGCTATATGTTTTCATCTTGCTCTCACTGCACTGTGTTTCTCCTTAGGTGATACTGTTTCTTACAATGTTTATAGGGTCACATTTGATACTTACACCTTGTGTCAGATTCTTGCACTCCTACCCGGCTACATTGTTCATTACATGTCTCTTCTTCTGTTTGATTGTTCCGACCTCCATTAGGTAACCCTTGAGTCTTAGTGGAAAAGGTGAGCTATAAATAACACAAATCAATCAGTAATTCTTTATGAAGGATGTAGGCTAACTTGGCACGCAGGGGATTTCTTTCTGTTTTCTATTTCTTTCCCTGCTTACATACAAGACTGAGTGATGGTCATTTGTGACTCCTCGGATTCAAGGACAACTTTTCTAAAACCTACTTCTTAACTATATAAGCAATTATTTGGCTCATATCCTTCCTCTTCTTTTGGGTAGGGGGCATCCTTGGAAATCTACAGATTACAGTCAGTGTCAAGATGAAACATTTAAAAACCATTTTTAAACCAAATTCAAGACAAATAAAGTCCACCATGTCTTGCAGTTTAAAAACAAGAACAGACCATAAGGCTCTACGTGGGCCTTCCCGTGTCTCTGACCCAGAAATTGCAATTGGTACAAAATGCGGATATAGGGTGCTCACAAGGTCATCTTGGAGGGCCCATGTCCAGCCTATGCTGAGACAGCTGCATTGGTTACCAGTTGGCTTCCAGATCATGTTCAAGGTTTTGGTATTTACCTTTAAGACTATGCACAGACTGGATCCTACCTATCTGAGGGACTGCTTATCTTCTTATGCCCCCACAGGGCTTTTTGTTCTGCGGGTATGAATCTGCTGGTGATCTTGGGCCCCCGGGAAGATTGCCTGACCTCAACCAGAGCCAGGGCCTTTTCAGTCCTGGATCTGATCTGGTGGAATGAGCTCCCGGAAGAGTTGAGGGCCCTGGTGGAGCTTTCTGGGTTCTGGAGGGCCTGTAAGATGGAGCTCTTCCACCAGGTATTTGGTTGATGCCGGGGTAGTAAGAGCAGGTCTCTCCCTCTGTAGCATTATAGCTGTAGCCCGCTAGGTTGACCATCGCTGGTGAACATCTACCAGGGCAACGGCGAATGCTATTGGAAGGGCTGAGGGCGGGCATGGGGGGGGGGCATCTTAGATTGTTGATTGCTGTCCCAATTCTTTGGATGCATTGGGGGGAGGGTTATCTTATGTTCTATGTCTATGTTTTTATGCAAACCACCATGAGCCAGCTTGGCTGAGAGTGGCAGTCTATAATATAATAATAAATAAAAAATTAATAAAATAAAGTTGGCTGACATTTCCAAATACTCAGTCCCTTCCATTTAGTCTTTATTATCCCGTCTCATTTGAAGAGACTTGGATTCTAAAGAGAAATGAAAGAACTGCTGCAATCACCACAGAGAACAATTATTCCAGTTGTAATAATAGTTAAGAGTAGTACAGATTAAAACGATTATGTCAGGAAAGACGTAAGGAATTGGAGAAGACTGGACTGAACCTCAGGGAGTCTTTTGACAGGCGGCTCTAACGGCCTGTCATATTGATGGCCCCATGCTCAGAGTCCAATTATATATAAATTATCTTGCATACAAATGAAACATGAGGGAGGCTTTTTGCTACAGATGCCAAGTGACGTCGGCCACCTTTTTGAGGAGGTGTCCTCTCTTCTCCTCCAAGGGTATTGCCAGCGATGTTCTGCTTAGCTGGTGCTATATGGAAGCTGGTAATAGTCTAAAGTCAAGTAAACATGGCATTAGGATTAAAGCAGTCCTAAGAAGGTCTGCTGACAGATAAGTGCTATTGTAGTCAATAGGGCTTACTCCTAAGGTAAAGGTAAAGGTATCCCCTGTGAAAGCACTGGCTCATGTCTGACCCTTGGGGTGACGCCCTCTAGTGTTTTCTTGGCAGACTCATTATGGGGTGGTTTGCCAGTGCCTTCCCCAGTCATGACCGTTTACCCCCCAGCAAGCTGGGTACTCATTTTACCGACCTCGGAAGGATGGAGGGCTGAGTCAACCTTGAGCCGGCTGCTGGGATCGAACTCCCAACCTCATGGGCAGAGCTTTCAGACCGCATGTCTGCTGCCTTACCACTCTGTGCCACAAGAGGCTCTTGGGCTTACTCCTAGGGAAGCCTTTTTAGGGTTGCGGCTAAGCGTAGGAGGATCTCTGCCACTGTGTTTGCAGGTGGCCTTAGAAAGCCGTCGTCATCACAATGCTCAGTTGAACAACATGTTTAGGGTTAGGACTGCAAATATTTAGCAGAGTGCATTCAGTTATACAAACCTGATGGCTGGAAAAACCAACAGGCGTGAAATGCCTAAAGCCACAATTAAAACCCATATAACCCTTACGCAAAATCAATAGGCATGAAATGCTTGCCACTTAAAACCAGAGCCGCAAAAAGCCAGGGCATTGACGGGAGAGGCAAGGAAAACAACTGGCAAACTGCATTACATTCAAATGAGGAAGCCTCACTACTGATGTTTTTGATGCGACTCAACAAATGAAAGCTATTTTTAACATTCCGGCATCTTTGTAAAAATGCTAGAGGCTAGCTATGACTCTGTATGTTTGCCCTTGCATCAACCCAGATGACACCCATTGGGAAGGGAAAGATCGGGAGTTCTAGTGACTCAGTGCTCAGCTGACATTTCTAGGTCTCTTCTTGCCTCAGTGTATTTTCAGCATGACCATCTCATGGCTTGATTTCCAGGTGCCTGAAAACCAAACTAGGGTCTGTGCAGGGGGAAATTCTGCTTGCAAACAATGCAACAGGGATGTGATTTAGCTGTTCCTTTGGAAATCTTGTGTGTTGGACTGCCTAATGCCCCTCTGTCAAAGTCCTGATTGGAGGATGAATTTCTAAGGCTTGGGTTCTTTCAGAAAATGGCGCACTCTAGTGCGCTGTCAAAGGCGCAACGTGGATCAACGGATCCTTCATCAACGGAAGCTTTTCAAGGCCACTGTTTGTCATGATTCGAAAACCTATTGCCATAACTGCAGTTCCACATGCCACGAGGACTCCTGAGGAATGACACAACTAAGTGGATGATGAAGAAAGTGGTGTCGTTCAGATTTGATGGTCCTTGGCTCCATCAACAACCCAAAGGGACACCGCAATCAAGAAACCAGGAGATGGAGCATGGGAAGAAGAGCCATGAAGAAACTAGAAAAGATCTTTAAGCGTAAGGATGTGTTGCTGGCAATCAAAATAACAATAATTCATGGCACAGTAATCCCTGTTACTATGAATGAGTGTGAAAGCTGAACAATGAAGAAAGCTGATAGGAAGAGATATGGCATTGGAGGAGAGTTTTATGGATACCCTGGAGCACAAAAAAAAAGACCACAACAACCCAAATAAGGTCTAGATCAAATAAAGGCTGAACTCTTACTCGAAACTAAAATGACTAAACTGAGGCTATAATGCTATAAAGGTCAACAATGCTATAAAGAACTGGAGATGGATTGTATCATAGAATCATAGAGTTGGAAGGGGTCTCCAGGGTCAGCTAGTCCAACCTCCTGCACAATGCAAGAAGCTCACAACTACCCACCCACCTACAGTGATTCTAATTCCATGCCCAAATTTATTTATGCAGTTTGGCAGAGCAAAACAAAAGTTGCCGAATGGAAAACTACAACAGTGAATAAAGCACAAAAACCTTTCCCTAAAAAGAAGAAGAAGAAGAAGAGTTGGTTCTTATATGCTGCCTACATAGGGAAATGAGCCCTAGAAAGGACAAGGAAACAAATAAGTCTGTTCTTGCAGAGAAGTGGGAGGGGGGGCAAAGGGGGAGGGGTTGTTCTCCATGGTTGTTCTCTCTTCGGGAGGTGAAACTGGCCAGGCAGAGGAGGGAAGCCCAGCTGCAGGTCCATGAGTGAAGAACTGAGCTGCAACAGATGAGCAACCAACTGTAAGACTGGGAAAACAGGATAATTCCAAACCAGCTGCTGAGGCTCAGGGGGGAACTTGTAATGCACTTTTGCCTGGGATGAAGAAGGGAACAAATGTTTGTATAGGAATGTGGGACTGATAAAAATGCAATCTTTTGAGGATGAGCCAACCTGAAAAGAAATCCTTTGTCTATGGCAGACTTTCTTAACTAGAGATTTGTTAAACCCAGGGGTATCTTGATAGCCTTGGGTTTCCTGAATGGGTGCGAGTCAATTAATTTTTAATATATTTCCATCATGTGTTAAACATTTATCAGGTTATATGACCATATATGATCCGTCAGCCTCTTATAGTACATAGGAGTCCCGTCCCCCCCCCCCCCCCGTTCTACTATCCAATAAAGGCTAAGAGGGAACTTAAAATATAGTTTTACCACAATGTAGGAGTGCCACACTATAAATCAAAATATAAATTGTTGTTGTTGTTTTTGAGTTTCAGCTCCTTTGCCGTGCTCATTCCCCATTCTCCAAGTCCATGGCAATACACCCAATAGCAAGAACAAGAAGGCAGGGGGGATTTCTTTCTTATGCTTGGCTGTTTCGATGTGAGGCTGATTCAGGATTGGGAGATGAGGCCATTCTCCTAGGATCCACATCCAACAGCCATGCTTACAGACCATACCCTGAGCTTTTTTGGGGGAAGGGTGCAATAAATTGGATCACTATATAAACCCTTTGTTCTCATGACACTTCTTTAAGTACCTTTTAATGACACACAGTCTACCTTGATAAAGACGAGGAAATCATTATTCTGTGCATCTGTCCTGCGCCTTTACCATCTCTTAGCATTGATTTATGACTCTTGGGTTTATCTTTGACTGTTTTATCCTCCCATTCTTCATATTTTATGATCCTCCTAGGAGGGTGTGATAAAACTGGTCAGACTTAGCCATCTCCTGGGTCCATTTCACTGGCATCTACATATTCTATAAGCTTTACCTACTCCTTTGCTTTCTTTGTTGTTCTGTTCTGTCTTGATTTTCACCTGTTCAAAGTTACAGTGAACACATGTACAGTCTGTGAGACTCAAGGCGGGTAACATCAGATCAATAAAAGACAGCCTTACATAACATTAGATTAGCATCCTAAGACAGTTAAAACGTTTCCCAGTCTTTCTAATTCATCTGGCAATTGACTTGTGTATGAAAATGGGTTCCATTCTTTAAATGTTCGATTTCTCTCTCAATGTTTCCCCCCCCCTCCATGTTTGAGTAGGTGTTCCACTACGGAGGCCAGCCAGTCCGATGTTATAGGGGTTATATTCCCAGCCTCAACCAAACACCTGGTGGAATAGTTCTGTCTTACAGACCCTGCGGAACTGGGCTGAATCTGCACTTACTTTGTTTATTCCATTGTGGATTCTGCTGAATTCAGATCGATTTGAACTCAGGTCTTCCTCTATCCCCACTCCCTTGCCCACTGAAACAGATAAGTTTTATGCACATGATTAGGGAAGCTCAGAAGGGGGGGAATCCAAGCACACCAGGAGCTTCTTTTCTTTAAGGGGGGGGGGGGAGATTGGAGACAGCAGAAGAGAGGGAATAAATCCAAGAGGCAAATCTCTGCTGAGAGAAATTAGGGCTTCTGGAGCTTCTGTTGAGAGAAGTCCCTTTTAAGGGAAGCCTTGCAACCTGGTAACAAAGAAACCTTTGAACTGACACTCTGGCCAATCAGGGCTTTCCTACAGCGGTGGAAGCTCAAGTCAGCAAGTTAGTTTGAGGGAAAGCAGAGAGCTGCACTCATGCTGATTTTTCAAATATCAAGGGTTATATCCTCTCCAGAATATTGTGGGTGAAAGGTAGGGTCACTCTGGATCAATCATGCTTGTTACAGAGGAAAAATTTAAATTGGCCAACATCAACATGAAAATCGCATTCAGTGTAGACGGCAGGGATTGAATCGACCTGGGATTGGAATAAAAGCTCCGTGCAGGTTCAGCCTCAGTTGGCAGAGCATTCCACCAGGCTGGGGCCAAGACTGAAAATGCCTTGGCCCTGGTTGAAGCCAGTTTCACCTCTTTGGGGCCAGGGACCCTGAGCAAGTTTTGGACCAACAACCATAGTCCTCTTTGGGGATGCAATCCTTCTTCCCTAAAGAGTTTGGCAATTGTCAAATATTAACTTTCACAACTTTCTGAACTGCTGTGGGGAACCCGGGGCAGCCTCAGTGTATGTGGTAGGTATGTCTAAACTCTTTGCAGTCACTGTAGCTATACTTGCCTCGGACACCTTTGAGCTTTCACTTGTAAGAATCCTCTTAAAGATGCAGAGTGAAATGGTGAACTTTTGCAAAGGGTTTGTTGCTGTTGTTTTAAGTCAGGGAGAATGATTTGTCATGGAACAGACACGATCCGGGACAGTCTACCTACGGTTGCGGAGTGAACTCCTTGCGTGCGTGTTATATATACTCCCTGTGTGCATATTATAGGTGCTCAGAATCAAAGTCTAGCAAGATGAACTACATGGCTGAAAATAAAGTGAACATGTATTCCATGCTCCCATCCTCCACTCCTGGCCATGTTTAGGGCTGGAAATCTTCCAGTGCAGAACAATTCACACAGCCAGAGGCATCAGAACTGGGTCATTTCTTTCTGCTGAGAATCAAAGTATCGCTTTGATAATAAGTGGTTTTTTTTCTCCTTGCAAATATAAAGCTTTCTATGGATAGTTAAGAAAAATGCTTGCAATAACACACACACACACACAAGAAAAGGGCTACAAAGGACTGTCTTACCAGGCAGTTATTGAATCACTTCCTTGGCCTGGTTTTTTACAACCACCTCTTTCCACCAGCTATTGCTATCCTCCTTAAATTTAGCAGAAAATCCTGGAGCTCAAGGTCATCCCAAAGACGACCAGAATTGCAAGGAATACAGTGGCAACTTGCCTGCATAACTGCTGACAATGGGCCATCTTGATGAACAGAGGGGCAACTGAGTTTTCCTGCCCATTGGGAGAATCCCTTCCTGGCCCAGCTCAGCTCTTCAGCCTCCTGAACGAAGGGCTGTGCCTGTAAAACAAATATCCCAAAGCTGTTCTCTTGTGGTTTTAGAAATGTGTCTCTTTCACTCCGATAAAAATATCGTCTCAGCCCTTGGCAGTATTGCCCCCTACAGGGCCAAAGTTACTATGGGCTGTGATATTTCACTTTAGTGTTTGAATCTGAGTTGAGATACCTGAGATTGCAATATATAATGGGACCAACTGGTCTGTTTATTTAAACAGAAGTATGTATACATGTTCCCGGTCATCTATCTTATCCTCAAAACAATCCTATGACCTAGACTAGTAGACTGTGGGAAATGATGACTGGCCCAGTGTCACCCAGACCGATTCTGCACGTGCAGAAAAGACTAGGAGGGCGTCCATATGGAAGTGGGGATAATCTTCCTTCCGGGCCAGCTCCCTCCCAGGCCTGGTGTGTGTTAGGCTGCCGTTGCCCTACTGTAAAGGAATGGGGATGTTTTCTGCATCAGGGGTAGTCAACCTGTGGTCCCGCAGATGTCCATGGACTACAATTCCCATGAGCCCCTGCCAGTGTTTGCTGGCATTGTAGTCGATGATCATCTGGAGGACCACAGTTTGACTACCCCTGCCTTAAGTGATCCAAGGGCCAATGGGGCCTAGCCCGGTGAAGGGCTGTGTGGACAGGAAGAGCCAAGCCTTCCAGGCTGCTTTGAGTCTTCTTTAGGTAGTGAGAAACGGGGTACAAAACAACAGCTCTTCTATTCAATTTTGTTTATGTGGACCTTTAAATTTAGCTTGATACTCGTGGTGTTTTCCTGAATTGATCTTGTTTCCTCATTCTATGGGACTGAATGACTCTTAGTTTTAATGGTTTTGTTTACTTGCATCCCACCCCACAGTTGCTTTTTAATTGTCTGTTACTAAATCTAAGTGGGTAGCTGTGTTAGTCAGCAGCTGCAAAAAAAAAGACAATTATTGACATCTGCGTTGTTGTGTTTTTTGCTATGCACAATTGAAAATATATTTGGATAGACTATTATAAACAGGGTTGCCAGGTCTGGGTTGGGAAACACCAGGAGATTTTGAGGGGGTGTCCTTAAAGATGCACGGTTTGGGGAGGGGAAGGACTTCAGTGGCGTATAATGCCACTGAGTTCTCGTTCCAAAGTGGACACTTTCTCCGGATGATCTGATCTCTGTCACCTCAAGATCAGCCGTAATAGTAGATCTCCAACCATTTACCTTAATTGTAAGTCACTTTGACAGTTTTGTGACCAAAAAGTGAGGAAAGAACTATTTGAACAGACAGCAAAATGAAATGAAAAGCTTTTGGATCAGAGATCAAATGTGAATGGATCCTTCTAGCTCTTTGTGTGCTTTGATCGCATCTTAATATGTGAGTTTTTAAAAGGGGAAAGGTCTCTTCTGCAGGCTGCATACCGTCCGTCGCTTCTTGCCTCTGTGTTTGCTTCTGCTGTGATAGATGCCTCTGAAGTACCGCTCTGTCTGGAAAATAAAATTATCTTTTTGGGGAGAAAGCACTGCAAATTCATAAGCCTCCCCCTTGTTGGCAAGCCACATATCTCTTTTACCGGATATATTTCATAGCGTATTTCTTCGTAAGAAAACCTTTATGTTGCTCTCAGCTTCGTCTTAAAAAAAAGATGGATAGTCTATGATAAAAGCTCGACACAGAGACTTACAGGCCCAAGAATGACATACCAATGTCTTGCCCAAAGAAGATGTCTAAATGTCTAAAGGCGTATCCTGGTGGTGCCTCCGTTGTCTAGTGGAGCTCCATCACGGAAAGAGCAAGTGGAAGTTCTTTTATAAAGGGGCGATTGCAGTCCCCAATCTGGCCATTCCATGACCCCATGGAATGGGGCAGAGTCATGAAAAGAACGTGTACAGAGGAGGGCAACAAAGATGGTGAGGGGTTTGGAGACCAAGACGTAGGAAGAAAGGTTGGGGGAGCTTGGTCTGTTTAGCCTGGAGAGGAGACGACGGAGAGGGGATCCGATAACCATCTTCAAGTATTTAAAAGGATGGAGCAGAGGATGGAGCAGAATTGTTCTCTCTTGCCCCAGAGGGACAGACCAGGACAGAACGAATGGGATGAAATTAATTCAAAAGAAATTCTGTCTAAACATCCGGAAGAAGTTCCTGACAGAGCGGTTTCTCAGTGGAACAGGCTTTTTCTTTCTAATTGACTGTACAGATTAGAAAGGCTTCTTTAAAAGCCCAAGGACAGAGCAGTGACTGAACCATCTTTGGTTAGGGTTTGCTTAAACTCAGTTCAAGCAAAATTTTGTATTCGGCTTCTGTCTTTGTGTATTTTAAGGAGTCTGGTTTTCATCAACCTCTATGCAAAGTTTACATCAGGGGTACTCAAACTGCGGCCCTCCAGATGTCCATGGACCACAATTCCCAGAAGCCCCTGCCAGCATTCGCTGGCAGGGGCTTTTGGGAATTGTAGTCCATAAACATCTGGAGGGCCACAGTTTGACTACCCCTGGTTTACATCATTGGGTTTCTCATTCTATGGGATTAAGTGGGCTACGAACCTTCATCATAATGTATTCTTATTGTGATGTGATAAGTTCCCCATCAACCTTCTAGCTGCCCCAAACCCAAAAGTCAATCTTTCTTTCGTCCAAGAATGATGTGACACATTTAAGCACCAATAACCTGGCATCTTCCCTTTAGCTTCCCAACTTTCCTGCTGTCTGCTATCATCCATGTTTTCAATTGTGACTTGGCTGTTTCAGATAATCACGCTCTCTGGCCTTTTGCCTGCTAGCTGTTCAGAGATTAGGGTCTTTCTTTCTTTCTACCACTGTGATGATCCCCTGCCACTTCTACCCTTTGTAAACCAGTGGAGCGAGAAATTAAACAGACACACCAGAAGCTGTGGCACTGGAAAACCAATAACAAGAGCAGCACAAGGCCTGCCTACAACACTGAAGTCAATTCTGCGTTTTCAGAGCTAAAGCTGTAATCCCATCCCAGTCATTCCTACTTGAGTACGGTTTGACCACAGGGGGCCTCATTTTGGAATAAACAGGCTCAAGACAAAGATGTGATACAGACTAAAGAAAAACTGCCACTAGATGTCACAATTAGGTACACCTGTAAACTATCTGAGACAGAAAGTGGGATTAAGGATCTGCTTAATCTGTTTCTTTGCCATGAATATTCACTGGCCTTAACCCCTGACCTGAGCCTCATTCCACACAGGTAGGATAATGCACTTTCAATGTGCTTTTGTAGCTGGATTTTCCTGTGCAGAACAGGAACATCTACTTCTAAAGGGCATTGAAAGTGCATCAAACAATGTGTGCATCAAACAATTGAAGTGCATCAAACAATGCGGAATAGCCCAGGCTAGCCCAATCTCCAGAAACTCAGCAGGGTCAATATTTGGTTGGGAGACCACCAAAGACTACCGGAGTGGAGGCAAGCAACGGCAAACTTCCCCTGAACACCTCTTTCTTTGAAAACCCTATAAGGTCACCATTACGTTGGCTGCAGCTTAATGACAAAAAATGAAGCAGCAGTAAAGAACTTGATTGTATTTTTCATATTTAGAATCATGGTATTCTGATTTTTTTAAAGAAAACATTGGTTCTTATATGCCACTTTTTTTCTACCAGGAGTCTCACATTCCCTTTCCTCTCCCCACAGCTGACACCCTGTGAGGGAAATGAGGTGAGATAGCCCTGATATTACTGAAGAAGAAGAGTTGGTTCTTATATGCTGCTTTTCTCTACCCGAAGGAGTCTCAAAGCAGCTTACAATTGTCTTCCCTTCCTCTCCCCACAACAGACATCCTGTGAGGTAGGTGAGACTGAGAGAGCCCTGGTATTACTGCTTGGTCAGAACAGCTTTGAAGAAGAAGGGCTGGTTCTTATATGCCACTTTCCTCTACCCAAATGAGTCTCAAAGCAGCTTACAGTCGCCTTCCCTTTTCTCTCCCCACAGCTGAGACTCTGTGAGGGAAGTAAGGCTGAGAGAGCCTACTTGAGTATGGTTTGACCACAGGGGGGCTGATTTTGGAATAAACAGGCTCAAGACAAAGATGTGATACAGACTGTGTTTTCCCAAAAGAAATGTCACAATTAGGTACACCTGTAAACGATCTAAGACAGAAAGAGGGATTACTGCTTAGTCAGAACAGCAGGGAATCAAACCTGGTTTGCCAGATTAGAAGCTCTTAACTACTACACCAAGCTGGCTCACTAGAAATACCCTAAAAATTTTCTACTTTCTCTTACTTTAAAGGATCATAATGAAACTTTATCACTGTCATAATATGGCAGTCTATTAATAGGGAAATTCTGAACATTCCATTGGTGGTAGACTTCCATACTATTCAAGTTACCTAAAAGCACCTAACATCTCCACTGCATGTCAAGAAAACTTGCAGCCAAGTATTGGAGAGCTGACTTCTTATCCTCAACCTGCCAGTGTGTCTTGATTTGCCATTTGGGAGTCACTGACCTTTGACCAAAACACAAGCCCAAAGCCCACTGTCTTTGGTAGAAGCTAGCCAGGTGGTTCTCTGTCCTGCACCAGCTGTGAGCCACAGTTTGCTTTAGTTAAACTACAGAAACAGAAAGTGACCCTTCCAGCTTCATGAATAAGGAATGCTTGACTTATTTATTAGTGTGAAACTGAGAAGTTCCCAGGAATTAGCCGAGCCAAACAAAGGCTTGCTGGTGTGTTGCCTCTTCTAACAGTCATTATTCATGAAGCTACAAACACACAGGAAGTTTACCATCAAGTTACCGAAAAGTTCTTGGGAGTAATTCAGTTTCATTTCCCCCCATAAATGAATGAAAGGAATGACAAATATCCCTTACAGAAACACGGGCCCATTCTGAGGTCTGGGCCAGAAACCTGATCGTCTTGTCAACAACATGACAGCCAAACACATGATACCACTCTCTAGGTATCCAGAATGCAATCAAAAGTGTTTTCAGGAGTTTACTTGGAGGACATTGTGCTGATTCTGTGGACCATTAAGTGTGCAGGTGACACAGCAGTGGAAGCACAGCATGGAAAGGAGTGAGATCCAGGTGTTTAGGTGCTCAACCTGACCCTGAATAAGATTGTTGTTTCTAGTGACGTCATGAAAGAATGAACTGAAAAGGAACTGTGAATGGCATGCCTGGAAGGCTGGATGATTCAGCCCAGAAGTTGGCTAAAATTATCTAGGAAACGAATTATTTTTCATCCCCACTACTTTGATACTTCTCAGTGGCTTCCTCGGGAGGTGGTGGGTTCTCTTTTTTTCAGAAGTTTTTAAGCAGAGGCTAGATAGCCATCTGACAGAAATGCTGTTTTGATGAACTCAGGCAGGTTGTGAGTGGGTGGGCAGGAAGGGATGTGTCCATGTTTGTCTCTTGTAGCCCTTCCTTGCATACCCAGGGAATTACTGTGGGATGGTTGGTGAATTTCCTCCAGGCCAGGCTGGATTCTGGAGATTTTTGGTGTGTGTGTGGGGGGGATCACTTGGGCATGAAATAGGGGTCATTGTAGACGGGCAGGTAGTTGTGAGTTCCTGCATTGTGCAGGGGGTTGAGCTAGATGACCCTAGAGGTCCAACTCTATGATTCTATAACATTGGTTTACTGTGATGAAAAGAAACCGAAAATCTCCTTTCTCCAGCTGCAAAGTTTATGTTGCAGTTATTCAGGTGTTCAGGAGCAATTCTTCAGAGCAATTTAGGCAATGTTATCCTCCATTTAAGCTATGGTCCTAGTCAGCTTCCAGGTCAATGAGGTGCTTGTGTCAAATATTGTGGGGTTCTTCAGTATCATTCCACGTGCTGATGGTTATTTTTAGATCCCCTTGAGGACTGTTGTTCAATAAATTAAAAGCAGAGAATCCCAGGCGTGCTCTCTCAACCCTCTTAAGACCTCCTGAATTAACTGGCAGATTTGTTTTCTTCCTCTTAGCAGGTGCAAAACACAACCCACTTCAGCTTTACGTCCTTTTTGAGCCCGATAGAAGATAGCAAAATACTCGTCGGAAGAATGTGTTCTGAAGCCAATGCTGCTGCATTCAGTCCCCAAGAAAGCAAAGATCTGGTGTTACAAAAGTCATTTCAGTTAGTCAAGATTTAGCAGATCTATTAATGAGGTTTATCTTAGTTTCCTTGCATGGCATCTTAAATCAGTTGGTTCACTTCTGCTGTGCTTTTGTTCCACCTAGGTCTCCTTCGGCCTGCGATTGCTGCCATCATGGTACAGTGGTTAAGAGCAGTGGACTCTAATCTGGAGAACTGGGATGGATTCCACGCTATTCCACATCCAGACAACTGGGTGACCTTGGGCCAGTCATAGTTCTCTCAGGGCTGTTGCAAAGCAGTTCAGCTAGAACTCTCTCAGACCCACCTATCGCACAGGGTGTCTGCTGTGGGAAGAGGAAGAGAAAAGTGTTTGTAAGCCACGTTGGGTAGTAAAAAGTGGGGTATAAAAAAACAGCTCATTTTCAAAGAAGCAGAAAGGAGAAACTTACGACTGTATTATGTTTTCTACCTCTAATAGCTGGGCTCTGCAGCACAGGAGACCAAGTGCTGATATGACTTAGATAGCCCATGCAAGCCTTGAAATGGCAAATGCATCATTTCCGTGGAGCTCTACTGGGTATTTGGATTTTTCAGATGATGCGACCCATGGAATAGTCATGCATTTGTCTTTGAATTCGGGTGGATCAAGGTTAGGCTCAAAAAACATGAGTGACGGTGGTGGTTTCTGATATCAATAATCCACATGACTTCCCCAACGCAGTTTGTGCACCATATGCCTCACTTAAGCTAATTAAGCACAAGTATTAGTACTGTAATTAAAGCTCATTACTCATGCCTGCAATCTTTAATAGTGCTGAGCCTTGACTGCCACTTCTTCACCCAAAGTACCAGACAATATGATTTAAAACAAGAAGGGCTTGGATGAAGGATACACGGATCCATCATGATATGGGCATGATCCATCAGCATGGGGACCTGATCCAGCACGCACAAGCTTGCGCTATGTGGGCATCTTTTCCTGGAATGAAAAATATCATCTAGTCCAGGGGTAGTCAACCTGTGGTCCTCCAGATGTTCATGGACTACAATTCCCATGAGCCCCTGACAGCGTTTGCTTGTAGTCAACCTGTGGTCCTCCAGATGTTCATGGACTACAATTCCCATGAGCCCCTGACAGCGTTTGCTGTCAGGGGCTCATGGGAATTGTAGTCCATGAACATCTGGAGGACCACAGGTTGACTACCCTTGATCTGGTCAGCACTTCTACCAGTCATCCCTTGGCCCATCTTTCTTTTCTACACTCAGTAAGAGTATCAGTCTTGTTCTACATCAGGCAGGCAAAAAAACAAAACAAAACAAAAAACTCAGGCTGGAAGGCAGAGCAGCTTTGCTTCTTGGACACTGTGTAAGAATGGTCAAGTCACAGCTGATTATAGATATCCAGTTGGGTTTTCCAGGCAAGAGTTGTTTGGAGATGGTTTTCCATTGCCTGCCTCCATGTCACAAGCCTGGTATTTCCTGGAATTCTCCCATCCAAATACTAGCCAGAGCCAACCCTGCTTAGCTTCCACAATCAGATGAGACCAGGCTAGCCTGGGCTATCCAGGTCAGGGTATCTTCCCATATAGCTCTTCCCATTTTACTAGGACACACCTGACTCAGATAGTGACTCATCCAAGGACAGAACTGGAACCAAAGTGGAGCTTGGTGGAAAACCTTCTTAACACACACACATCTTCCCAAAACTGACCAGGAGGGCAAGCATGGAGAATAGGTAAAGAGTTCCACCATTACCCAGTCACCATTAATTTGCTTCATTTATATCCCACCTTTCTCCCTAGTGGGGAACCAAAGCGGTTTACATTGTTCTCCCTACATTCTTTTTATCCTGACAGGTAGGGTAGACTGGAGAACATGTCATTGGCCCAAGGACACCCAGGAAGCTTCCATGGAAGAGCAAGGATTCAAACCTGGGTCTCCCAGAGTCTAGTCCCAGATCGTCATGGCCACTTTTCCTTCCATTGTTTTAAGATTTAGTTCATCAGTATCTTCTGTCACTGAGACTACAGGGTCTAGATGAGAGAATGAGCCACTGATGCTACACTGATGGTACAATTTCCATACATACAGCTAGAAAAATAGTTCCCAATGCATTATTTGGGTGTGCGTATAGCACTAGCAGAAGGATCCACAAAACCTTTCCTATCTTCTTCGAAATCCAAATATTTATAAAGTTAAAAAAGAATCTATGGGCAAGATCACATCCTCTCTCCCACCCTCCCGTGTGCATTCATAACCTATTTTTCCTGCTACGTTTATTATTCGCTCTTCTCTGTATCCTATTATCCTGTGGACAATCACTGCAATTAAAGGGGGAGGCTGCAATCACATAATTGTCTGTGAAAGAAAGGAGACTTTTGCAAATAAAGGACTGGTGAATGCTGGCAGTGCAGATGGAGCCCGTTTGATGTTTGAGCTTAGCAAATAACACAACCCCTTTGTTGGTTCATGCCTTGTCTGTAAAGTACAACTGCTAAAATCAGCCAGAAGAAACCCACTTAGTCATACAGATTGTGGGTGGGAAATTCTACATTATATTCTATAAAGGGGTTGGCCCAAACTCCCCACACCCCTTGGCCAAAGGAAGCAGGAAGATAGTGTGTACCCTCCTTAAACTCACCCCCTCCCATGCTGCAGGAAAGATGGTACCCTCCTTAAACTCACCCCCACCCTCCCAGCACTGTGGCAACACAACACTCATTTTCCTTGCCCCATCCATAGGGACGAGGCATCAAGATGGCAAGGCCGTGTCCATCCTCCTCACTTCCCCTCCAAGCAAAGCATGGCAGGAATCTCTGTCCATGTTCCCTACCTGGCTAGAGGTGGCTACAGCCAGGCTGGCCCCACCCTCACAGCAGAGGAAGGACACAAGGGAAATACCAGGCTCCCTGACAGCTGCCTGCTCACCAGGCAAACCTCAACCCCACAAGAGCACACATGAAGCTTCCTTATCCTGATTTGGACAATCAGCCACCAAGGTCAGTATAGTCTACAGAGACCATTGATGCACTGGGATCACTGCCCCAGCGTTCGTGCAGGAGCACAAATCAGGGGCAGATGAGGCACACCGGAACAAATGCTCCCCCGTGTGGGTGCAGGAAGAGGTGGGGCAACCTGCCATGACTTAAACTCCAGCCCGCAGCCCAGAATGAAACCTCCAGTGCATAAACGGTCAGAGACTGACATTCGGTTGCAGGTAGAGGCTGTTCCGCCCTTCCACTTTAAAGCAACGTGAGCATTAACAGAACTGTGTATGAATGCTTTTCCATGGCCAAAGGCCAGAGAAATTGCTAACAGTAGCCTATTAGTAGCCCATTTCCCTTCACTAAAGCTTGCTGTCTCGCATCAGTGTGAAACACAGCCGGCTCTGCCATTCTATTAATTAGTAACGCGGTAGTTTTAAGAAACAGTTGGGTATTAATTTACTCTGAGTTTGCCAAGTTCTGTTATTTCATTCAAAGGGGACACCATTTAACTGAGCACTGCCTTAACACTGCTAAAGCACAGCACTGAACCATTCCTTGCCTCTGGAATGAAGATTGGTTTAAAATGCTAATTCTCCGTGATTGTTCATCTAGCTGAATTGTGCAGGGAAAGACTTTGTTTCCATGAGAGTTGTACAGAGTTGTGATTCACATTGGGGGTCATTCCGCACAACGGGCAATGATGCTAAATCTGAGCGCTATTGGAAAGCGCTGCAATCAAAAGCGGCAGGTCTCGGTAACGCAGTAACTCTATCGAAAAAAACGGCTCCCCCATCAGCGCTGTTCTCGTAATGCACAAGTTTCCGGTATCGCCGAAATCGCAACAAAGGAGGTGATATTTTTCCGCGCTTCCTCCTGCCCCTGGCCGTCAATCAAACAGAACAGCCAATTAACTGTTGTGTTCGTGCTTCCCTTTAAAAACTGTTTTTTAAAAACCCGAAAACACCAGTAGCAATGCACATTTGTTCATTCGATGTATCAAAAAGACTTTTTTTGCTGGTGTAGGAGCTGGTGCTTAATCGTTTACATGCTCTTAAAGTTAAAAAAAAATCCCCCCCCCTGGGTGCAATTTCTGGCTGAAATTACAGGCGGTGTTGAACGGGGGGCTGTACTGTGCTTGGGAACTTTACAGACAATTGCTTGTGGAGGGATTTCAGCCAAAGAAGCATCGCTTATTTGTTGCTTTTGCCGGTTTAAGGAGGAAAAAATGACGATCGCGATGCTGGAAGCTCGGGTGCAAGAGCTTAGGGAGGGACATGCTTGCTACCACTATATTGAGAACGCAAATGTCTTTTTCGGATGTGTTGCAGGTTGTTCTCAAGAGTCTAGCTTTTTTTTTTTTTAGGGGGAATCCACTTTTGTGGATTCCCCGAAAAGCGCTACAATGAAGCAATTTTTGCGGGAGTGTTGCAGGAGTGTTGCAGATTGTGTACGACGTCGTGAATAACAAAAAATAAATAGCGTTACATAATGGTAACACTTCAGCAACATTAATGCTGTACAGAATGGCCCTGGGTTTCCCCTCCACCCCATAAAAATGATCGCTAGGTGTTCTTATGCTTTATTATATTCACATTAACATGAATGATAAAGGTAAGGTTTCCAAGAGACAGTTTGGGTAATGAAACACCACAAGGACTAAACTGTTGATATATTAAACTATAGATACATTAAAACGTATACTGGAGTAATACAGATTAAAGTACATTAGTGGTAATTGGATTCTCCTATCTGTTTCCTGCCTTTACTTGCAGGCATTTGAACATCGGTGGTCAGCGAACAGTACTTGTAGATCTCGGTTCTTCTGCAAGGGGCTAGAGACCCCCTGGAATTATAACTGATCTTTGGACTACCAAGATCAATCAATCAATCAATCACTTCCTTGTGGAACTCCCCCGCTTAGCAAATGCCAACATTCCCAAATCCCCAGACACATCCCAAACTGGAATTGGGGACCCAAGTCTTAGGCCAGAATATGTCAGGACAGACTAAATCCAGACCTGGACCCTTGCAGGGGTAGTCAAACTGCGGCCCTCCAGATGTCCATAGACTAAAATTCCCATGCTGGCAGGGGCTCATGGGTATTGTAGTCCATGGACATCTGGAGGGCCACAGTTTGGGGTCTTGGGTGGGTGTGTCCATAGCTATGCTCCCCAAGCATTTTCTGCATGATCGCACCCCGTCTGTTGTTTCTCAAAGTCTGAAGACTTTGTCGAGAAAGGCTGCTCTAATCATTTCTTAAGGTTATATCTGATTCCTCTCAAGGTCTCGCCTAGTAGCTTTAAGGGAAGAGCATGAAGGGAATGGTTTGTAAAGAAGATGAGAACTGCTAAGAAGCCTTCTACTACATTGCTTAGTTTTGTGGTCCTCAGCCCTCCAGAAAACATAAAGTGGTTTATGCTGCTGTTTGCGACACTCCCTAATTGGATAGAAGCACCAACAGAAACCCAAAGGCAAATCCTCAGACAGCTATTTTTGGAATATCCCCTAGAGGTTCAAGTCAGTCAAGTTCATTTAATACAGCACTGTGGCCAGATACAACCGTTGGTAACAATCCCTGTGCAACAAAATTTGCATTTTCTAAGAACCGATGAGAAAGTTTAGAACAGTTAAAATTCTAGGGTTGCTGGATACATTTTAAAAATTGCATAGTAAAATTCCTCTAAAACACCATTAATGAAGCTTTAGTTGTCTTTCCCGTGTGCTATGCACGCGAGCCCAATATTCGGCAACCTGCATAAGAATATGGGCCTTTCTATTCCACAGGAGGAATCTAACTTTTCCTTTGTCTGAGCTGCTGGAAGAGATCCTTGAGTAATGGCAGGATCGACTGACTTGTTGCTGGGTTAAAAGTTGGGCACCTTAAGAGCACATGTGCAATCGACTCTAGCTCCCCAGAATTGCCTGGGCAGAGTCTTTTGGCTGATGGGGTTTTCTTAAAGCCCACCAGAATGGCAGAAGGGAATGCAGAGCATCTCGCTAGTGTGAATGCTCTCCTATGGTATTTTGTTTCCAAACAGGAAAGGTAGTCCGTGAGGGCTGGCATATATCTGGTACTCATTGGGGCGTCATACCTAGGGGAGCGAGAAAGATCATATTGGTGCTCCGAGTCCTCAATCCTTTGTTTCACTACAGTTTTTGCCTGATCGTATCCTGTTCCAAGTCGTGTTTGTGTGGAAAGACCTAATCTTATCATATCCTTCTCAGTGGCCAAAAGCCACTCAGATTTAAAATTGTGACATAGGATTGAGGGTAGTAAGCCATCTGAAACCCAGTGCGCCTTTAACCATAGAGAGATGGGGGGGGGGAACCATTTGGCTTTGCATTTTGGCAAACCTGTCTCCAATCGTATCCATGAATCGGAGGCACAGTGAAAGACTCAGGAACGTTTGTGGATGCAACAGTGGATCTGACAGCTAAAAACCTCCAAATTTGCAAACGGGATGGGGATCATGCAAACATATCCCACAATGCAGTTCAAATGGCCTGGAAATGACTGAACTGGTCAATTATTCAACATCTGTTATAACAACTACAAAATTGAACTCTTCCATGACAATAGCATGGCCACCTTTCCCCAAACCGGACGCATGTTCAGGCACCTGATGAACAGCAGGTAGAAACAGCAGGTAGAAACGATTTCATCAACCAGACTTCTCAAGCAGCTATTCAGGGCACAGGAGTATTTTTAGGACTGGCAACCTAAGAGTACTTAACCTCCAGGGAATGCCCAATAGCAGCACTGCACAGTTGGCACTAGGTCATTTCCACGAATAGTGGCTTGTAACCTATAACTATTTATTAAAGAAAATGTAAGCCGCCTCTCCAGAAAATGGCTAAATGTGGCTCACAAGTAAAACAGTACAATAAAATAATCAAACAACTACATTAAAACAAGCCTTTAAAATGACTGTAAGCTGCATAGAGCTGTCTACGGCATGGAGCCAAGTTTCCATAGAAACCGCCTTTGTCCGGTTAGTCTATTGTGGCAGCACAACCGATTTAGTGCTTGGGGCAGTCTATTGTGGTATTTCGGGGCATGTAAGAAGGTCAGTACCAGACAATAATAATCTTAAATCGCAGCTCACTTCCCCTCAGGTGACTGTCCCTCAGTTTGTGATGCTCCAAATAGGGCGCAACATTCATCACCGATACCAGAGTTTGATTTGAGGGGAGGCCATTTTGATTTTGTCTGATGCGGTTTGGGTCAACCCTACTGGTGATTGTTGCACTTATTTGATACTGTTCAGTTCAGAGGACCAGCAACAACAACAACAAATTTAGTTCCGGTCCTTCAGACCAAACTGAAGTTCAGGGGACCAAGATCAGCCTCATTCCGGTTGATGAACCAAGAATGGGGACATTTTGGAAGGGACTGAAGCTTCGCTCTAGACACAAAAGGTTGTGCATCCTATCAACAATTTGCTAAACCATCCAGTCTTTTAAATAGGGTGGTGGCATAGCCAGCATGTGAAGGCCAGAACAGGGAAAGATCTGTTTAGAGATGCTTTACAGAAAGAGAGATGATAGTGAACACCAGGGCCCTACCAGGGATTGTGTCTGGTGCTCCTGTGTCTATTTAGCCTAGGATGCCTTGTCCAGCCCTGCCTGCTAAAGGCCTTGCAACCACCAGTGTTTGGGCTACAGAAACTTCTACAGCTTATTAACCAGCAGGTCAATTATCAGTATTGCTAATAGATTCAGGTGGGCAGCTGTGTGGGTCTGAAGCAACAGGACAAAGGTGGGGGTTGAGTCGCAACTTTCAGACCAACCCAGTGTTATGCATTATTATTGAACAAAACTTGGTTGCCCGTAAAGGTGCCCCTGGGCTCAGAAATGTGAAGCTGCCCAATTGTAGTTACTCGGAAGGGTGTTCTTGCACATTTTGTTGACCTCTTATTAACTCGGACACCCTTTGGCTCTGGGGCTTAAAAAGGTTGCAGACCCCTCTGTTAAAGGATCTCAGGGGTTTGGGTCACATCCTGCCTTTCAGAACCGGCAATCCTGGGACAGTGTTGAATTCCACCACCATACTTGACTCCGGTTGGGTTTTTTTTTTTTTGGGGGGGGGGAATGAAGCAGTTGCTTAACATTGGTTCGAAGGGGTGGGCTAACGGGACGTGGGGGGGGCGCTTGGAAAGCGTGGCCTTCCCGGTCTCCCCCTGGCCTAGAGCATCCGCACGCCCCTCCAAGCGCCCGTCGCGGGAAAGGGCCCTGCGCGGGACAGCCCGGGATGCCGCGCAAAGTCCCGAGCAGGGCGGCGGGCGGCGGCCACGCGCCCAAGAGGCCGGCGGGGCGGGGCGGAGGAGCGGCGCGGCCGGGCTGCTTAAGGCCAAGCGGCTTGCGGGCGTCTCCTGCGCCAGGTGGCCGCTGCGGGGGAGGCGCGCCAGGCTTCCGAGGCGGCCAATCTGTTGCGCGCCTCGGGGGTGGGGCGGGAAAAGCGGTCTCGCTCCGGATCGCCGGGAAATCAGGGACCGGGGGCGTGGGAGGGGTCGCGATCCCCCATGGGGGGAGCCGCTGACTCCGGCGCCGCCTGATCCTGCGCCCGAGCCGCAGAGGGGAGCGCCAGCGCTTTCCCAGCTTGCCTCGAATGGGCCGAGAACCCGGCCGGGCCAGGAGGAGGGGGAGAGAGAGGGAGGGGCCCCTGGCAGCCCCCCGGCCGCGCCCGACCTGCTCCCGGCGAGGTGAGTGGGGATCGCCCCCGGGCACAGGGGAGGCTGCGGGGCCCGGGCGAGCTGCGCGGAGCGAGGGGCCCGGGAGTGCTTCGGGGGGAAAGGCGCGCAAAAGCGGCGGGCCCCCCTGCGCGTCTCCCAGCCCGCAGGAGTGCGTCTTTGGAGTGAGCCGCGCCGCCTTCAGTGGGGCTACGGGGCCCTGCCGTGGGTCCCATGGGATGCAACTCCGGGTCTGCCCGGTGGGCGTGCTCCCTCGGGTCGCTCTCGCCGTTGAAAACACGCCTGCGTGTGAACGCGAGCTGATCCGGACTGGAGCGCTCGCTGCCATTTCTGCCACGGTCCAGGCAATCATAAGGAAGCGCGGCAGAAGTTTTCAACGGGAGTCTTGCGCCACCTTTGCAGGGCCCGGAGACGCCTGGTTCTTTCCCCCGCCCCAGAGGAGTTGAGGGTTAATTAGATCAATAATTGACATCGGTTCTCTCCAAAGATCGGAATGGGCGCAGGGTTTGAAAGCTGAAACCCAGGAACGGCTGTAGGGCTCCGATGAAGAACCGAAACGTCTGCGGCCCTCCAGATGTCCATGGACTACAATCCCCATGAGCCCCAGCCAGCGAATGATGGCAGGGGCTCATGGGAATTGTAGTCCATGGACATCTGGAGGGCCGCAGTTTGACTACCCCTGACCCCACCGTTGTTCAGCGCAAAGGACTAAAAGGGAAGCTAGTTAGGAAGAGTTCTTCTTTCTATAGAGAGGAATTGGATGAGGCTCTTTGGGGATGGGGAGGAGTAACTTTAAGAGAGAGCTGCTCTTTCAGTGATAAAAGGGGAAACAAGGTAATCCGAGGGTTATCGGCTGGTTTCTTCATACAGTGGGAAATAGCGGTTGTTTCTTTGGAACCTGCCCTGAAATTAGCAGTCTAGCTTCCCCCTGTGCTCTTAGCTACCCAGTTATCAACCAGATGGGATAGTTTGCATTTGGAACCTCTGGTGGGGTTGCAAATTGCAATTCCCATGAGATAATTTCCAGATGGTTAGATTTAAGAGAAAGAGGAACTTCAAACCATCTGATGATTTTATTGTGCAAAACTATGCTACCAATAACATGGGTATGTTTACCTAATTGTGGGGGTGGGGGAGTCTCTGCTTCTGCCTAGATTGCCATAGAGAAGTCCTGGTCAGTTTTCCTGGCGTAGTAATAATGTACTTTTTAAAGGAGTGCTCCAAAAACGGCATTAAGACACGTATTATTCTCAGTTAGATAGAACTGTCCCTCAATAAAATGCTGAATACGTTGCACACAATAATTTCCTATGAAGGTATGGCTTCCAAGGTATTGCATAGGTGTTTGCTACCAAATTAGTTAAGCTATGTCTGTTCTATCGTAGGTCTATGTAACAGCCACTTCCTAATGGAAGGAATTGCTCATAAAACCAAATACACAAAGGCGCATGGGTAACATGTAATGGACAAAGACCACTTGCAGCCAATGTGGTCACAAATGTTGGCCTAATGACAGGCCACGCAAAACTTGTTGGGAAAGGAGAAATGTGCTTTTTAGAGTACCCTTGGCTTGTCTCTTGGGAATAAGGAAATTAGATTCCTCAGCTACATTCCAGGAAGAGAGAAAGAGCCATGGTTGAGGGGCAGAACATCTGCTTGGCGTGCAGAAGGTTCCAGATTTCAGTCCCCAGCTAAAAGGATCATGTGGGAGGTGAAGTGAAGGACCTTAGTCTCTAGAGAGCAGCTGCTGGCGTGAGTAGACAACATTGTCCCTTGATGGACTGGTAGTCCAATTAGATACAAGTCAGGTGTGTGTGTTCATGAGCTCTTTCATGGATCTGATAGCCATCTAGGAAATAGTTGCAATGAAACCTGCTTTCAAGGAAGACTGTTGATGTTTAGATAGTCTTTCAGCCTTTTCTGCCCAGATGTGTTAGGTCTTCTACTGGCTATATGGCCCCAGCCTTCACATGGCCTTCATAATTCATGTTTTGACATCATACGAATGCTGGAGAACCCTTTGTCCAAACGTGAGCCCAACTTTGTTGCTTACTAAAATAATTTAATAGATCTGTATCGGTGGAATCACAGAGTTGTTGTTGACTGCATCACACTTGAGATGTCTTCTAGGTAGATGTGCTGTCACTTGAGTCACTTCTCTGGGGCCAGCCATTGGAAAGGATCCAACTTTCCTCCAATTTAAGAAAAGCTGGTTTCTCATATCCCGCTTTTCACTCCCTGAAGGAGTCCCAAAGCAGCCTACAAACACTTTCCCCTTCTTTGCCCCACAACAAACACCCTGTGAAGTAGGTGGGTTGAAAGAGCTCTAAGAGAACTGCTCTGCATGAAAAGCTCTCAGAGAACTGTGAGTAGGCCAAGGTCAGTTGGCTGCATCTGGAGGAGTGGGGAATCAAACCCAGTCCTCCACATTAGATTCTACCACTCTTTAGCCACTACACCAGGGATAGTCAAACTGCGGCCCTCCAGATGTCCATGGACTACAATTCCCAGGAGCCCCCTGCCAGCGTTCGCTCCTGGGAATTGTAGTCCATGGACATCTGGAGGGCTGCAGTTTGACTACCCCTGCACTACACCATGTGGCTCGCAGGTGGCTGTTCAGTTAGAGACAGGCTTCTCAAAGTGGAGGAAAGCATCAAACTTTCTTCCATGGCATGGTTGGCTCAGGGTAGAATCCACCCCATTTTATACATCTCCAGTTATTTAGTTTAGGGGCCTTTCCTTCCTTGCAGTATGTTACCTAATACTCTGCCGTAATTTCTGACTTGGGTATCAGTTGCGGGTAAAGAAAGTCATTCTTGAGTTACTGGTGACCCAGTTCTTGGTTGTCATCAATTCTGAGAAATAAAGTTAGAGAGTTTACTACTGAATTGATTTTTCTGCCATTGTGAATTTTCATTGGGTTGTAATAAGAAAATTAAAAGGTCCTTAAACTTCGGGATCTAGCTTGCTGGTCATAAATATTGATTAAGTATCCACTGGCTGAAAAATTACCTTTGTTTTGTTCTGTGCTTTTTTTCCCATAATGGAGTGGAAGGAAAAGAACTGAATTTTGTCCAGCAGTTGCTAATGTTTATGCAAGGTCTAGATGTACTGCAAGACAGAAGCTCTATTGGGCTAGTTTGTTGTGGTGGTTAAAAGTGGCATCTTCTAATCCAGGGGTAGTCAAACTGCGGCCCTCTAGATGTCCATGGACTACAATTCCCAGGAGCCCCTGCCAGCGAATGCAGTTTGTCAGGTCGTCGGCCAAGGAGCAACTGCGAGCCGCGCTGCGGGCGGGGAATCGGAGGGACCAATCGGCAGGCGCTTTGCGCCTGCCAATTGGTCCCTCCGATAGTCTGTCCGGAGGAAGGGGCCAATCGGCACCCTTCCTCATCCTGGACACATCCCGCCTTCCGAGGGCTTACTGTTTTATTTAGTCCGCGGCGCCGCGGGCTTGTGTTAAGATGAAGTCCCTCTTCATGCTTTACCCCCAAATCTCCTGGAATTTCCTAACTCTGTTGGTAATACTAGGATGGCGTGAGCAAATAACTCGGCTGTAGTGGCCCATCTTCTATCCTTGGCATTGTGTGTGTGTGTTTCGGAAAATGAATATACATACACTGTGTGTGTGTGTGTGTGTACTTGCCTGCTGAGTTTCCACATTTAATAACGGTAGATTCAATGCATACATTTTGGTTTTGTTTCTAGGGATTAATATTTGAGATGATGCCCTTAACGGGCAAAACAATGTCATTTGATAGCTTTCCCGATCCTTCGGATACCTGGGAAATAACCGAGACAATCGGCAAAGGAACGTATGGCAAAGTTTTTAAGGTATTCAACAAGAAAAATGGGAGCAAAGCAGCGGTCAAAATCTTGGATCCAGTTCATGTAAGCAACTTTTCCTTAATAGCCATGGCTGTTGAGACGTTTTCTTGCACTTGTGTTATCAAAATAGGCACCCCAAAACCAAATGGGCAATATATAAATTATCTTGTACTAAATCTCCTGGTGTGTAGTTTGGTTTCTGAAGGGACCACGAGTGTTGTTGTTATTTTAAAGTAAAGGTGAATTGATATTTTCATATGCTGACATCTATAAAGCTAACTACCATAAGCACTAACTTTGGCTAACATAAACACTCACTTTGACTATGTGGACATTCTAATTGTCCCAGTGTGTCAAAGATGACATGGAATCCGTAATCTTCATGTGAAGTATCAGGAAAGGGGGGATTGGATTCCCCCAAATTAATGTGAAATTGCAACAGATTGGTTAATCATAAACACTCATGCAGTTTATAGACATAGATATAAACTGCATGAATGTTTATATACGCACACACATGGATTTTCACCATAATGCATTTTATTCATAATTGAATGTGATAGCTGAGATGCTTACACTGCAGTGTAAGCAGAGGATTGCCTTCTGAACTCCTTGTCTTCAGCTGATTTAGGATGGTATAGCTCTGTTTAGGCTCTCAAAGAAAGAAAACTTTTTGGAGACTTGTTTCTGACCACTGTGGGGTTTTGTTCTCATGTTTGTAGCTGTACAATATAAAATACAGGTCTGAGTGGCATGGTTCCTAAGACACTCCCTCTTCCCTTGTCTTATTGTATTCTCAGACCAAGAGTGCCTTCTTGGATTCCCATTGATTCCCTGGTGTCAAGTACATGTGAGAATGATTTCTTGTTGGCTGTCCCACAACAATGGGGCTTTCCTCTCCCCTGGAATATGTGAAACAAACAAAAAAATCACAAGACTTTTAAAATTGGGGTTGGCTTCTTGTGGCTTATTAAAAATGACTGTCTCGTGCATTGTTGCTTGATGTACTATTATCTGGCCTCTGAATCTGTGGAGTTTATTGCCTACTCCTGTCAGTTTACTTCTCTTTATCTGGTTACACCCCCTTGTTGCTTACAAGATCTTTGAGGTGGTATACCAATGTGGGTGCTAACTTGGCTTGCTTAATTGGAAACATGCAGCCATCTCAAATACTATCAGACTATTATTATTATTATTATTATTATTATTATTATTATTATTATTATTATTATTATATTTATATCCCGCCACTCCCTTGCGGCTCGTTGGGCTGGTACCAAAAGTGCAAAAAGCTGATTCAGTATCTGATTTGAATGTCTTAATTTATGTTCATACATACTAATGGCATATTTTTGTTATTTAAGAGTCTATTCCATGCCTGCTAGTCCCCCTGTGCATTCTGTTTATCTTTGCCAAGCTGCTTGAAGATTGCTGTACTCTATATCATGGGGAAATGGGGTTTTATGTAGACAAAGCTTGCCCTGTTTGCAGGGTTATATCACACGTGCTTTAGGTGTGTTCTTTCTCTGCTTCTCTGTGGTCTGTTGGCTTTGTATCTCTTGAGGAAAGGTCAACCATTGACAAAATGTGGCATGACAGAGTCCTTGCTTCATATTTGCAGCATATGAAAGTTCAAAACATTGTCTATGGAACATTGAGTTTCCCCCAATTCCTTCATCCCCTCCCAGTCATTCCTAGGTTTGTAGGACCTGCACAGAGGAAAATGTACAAGGTTTGGTGGTCTGGAGTGAGAAAGGAGCAGGTGCAGGTCCACTGAGGAAAGGAGTCAAATTTATCCCTATCCCCTTGCTCACTGACCCACCCTTGGCTCCAGAAATGAGCTGCCTGGAAGTCCGAGAGGGCTGCGGGAATGGAGAAGAACACAGGCGAACCCTCCCGTATGGGCATTATTCAGCAACCCACCAACGAAGGGCTCCTTCTGGACAGATGATTTATCTTGCAAATTGCCAGCGCTCTGCAATATTGCAGTGTCGATCTGCTTCCGACGCATTCGTCTCATTCCTCCCCATCCGTTAATGGATTTTCTTGAATGTGTTGGTGATTCATAACTGTGAGATTATCATCTTCATAACATTAATTTAAATGCATCGAAACACCGTGTGGAGCTCCTCTGCCCAGAGAGAGCGTTCTGTTTTCTGTCTTGATGCTCCCCATTCAGCTAAATGACTTAATTATTTTCAGCGATCTTATCAATGGGAAAACGTCCGGAAAGATTCTTCTTGGAAACCGAGGAGGGCAAAGGTTCTGAACCAGCAGCCCAAACGGGAATAACGGAGTGCTGTTTCTCAAGGGGCTTCCTGTTCTTTTCTAGAAGAGTGAGGAATGGTTTGCATTTCATAATTTTGTGTGCACCGTTGCACATTAAATATTCCTTTCTGATGGAACAGCAAAACCCGTAGCCTCGGGACCATGGCTGAAGGGAACTGGTAGAAAGCAGAGGACTATCAAGGAGACATTCAGCAGCACCAAGGGCAGGCTAGAAAGTAGCCATGGACTAAACGTCAGATTGTGAAGCAGCGGTTTGGCTAGTTTTGCTCCTGCTTCTCTCAGATAACCTGCACAGGATCACCTGAAAGCTGACCTGGGCAGACTGTTCATACTGTCCCATAATTTCCTTTCTCAGCCCCACATGGATGGGCGGGGGACCAACCTGAGCCGAAACATGCTGGTGGCAAGAGTCAAGAGAAGCAGAAGAGTGGGTTTTTAAGCCCCCACTTTTCTCTACCAGAAGGGCTTACAATCCCTTCCTTTCCCCGCAACAGATACCCTGTGGAGTAGGTGGGCTGAGGGGGACTCTGACAGAACTGCTCTGTGAGAGTAGCTCTAACAGGACTATGAAGAGCCCAAGGTCATCCAGCTGGCTGCTTGTGGAGGAATGAGGAAACCCGGCTCGCCAGATTAGAAGCTGCCACTCTTAACTACTACGCCACCCTCTCTGAGTCTGTGTGAACACTGCTTTAATGCCTTGATATTCGTATTTTGTTACGTTCCTATTCAGATGTGTTTGTATTTGTGGGACGGTCGTACAAGCGTGCAAGCTCATATTTAGCACAGAATAGGGCATCATAAAACCTTGTGTATTTCTGTTCATTGTCCTATATTCTTACTGCTGCCCGAAAGCTGTTTCCCCCAGCCTCTGGACTCAGTTCTTTTCCCTCCTCTCTGGTGTTACTGTAAAATCTCTACCTTTTCAAAACAAAACCTGGTGTGGCCACTTGAGAAGGGTGATGTCAGATGCCACCTGAGCAATAGTTCATGCTTCAGTGACACTGCACGCGAGGCCCCCGCTCGCTCCGTGGAAGCTGGTTTGGCTGAATAAATGAGCCTCAAAGCTTCCTTCTACTGAAATGGAAGGAATTGTTAAGGGCTGCAGAGGGAGCCATTGCGATAAACAACAAAAGCAATTCTTCTGAATCTCCATTTTACTTCAGGAATGCTAGGCTGGTGGCAGGCTGAAAAACAAAGGCTTGGTTGCATGATTTCTGTGTGTTTGCGTGTGCGCGCATGCGTATGTTTCCAGATAATTACCATCCGTTTATGTTGCCATTAATAAAGCAGCGAAAGTACCGTGTGCAGTTCTGGAGGCCTCACTTCAAGAAGGACGTAGATAAAACTGAAAGGGTACAGAGGATGATCTGGGGCCAAGGGACCAAGCCCTATGAAGATAGGTTGAGGGACTTGGGAATGTTCAGCCTGCAGAAAAGGAGGTTGAGAGGGGACATGATAGCCCTCTTTAAGTATTTGAAAGGTTGTCACTTGGAGGAGGGCAGGATGCTGTTCCCATTGGCTGCAAAGGAGAGGACATGTAGTAATGGGTTTAAACTACAAGTACAAAGATATAGGTTAGGTATCAGGAAAAAAATGTTCAAGGTCAGAGTAGTTCAGCAGTGGAGTAGGCTGCCTAAGGAGGTGGTGAGCTCCCCCTCACTGGCAGTCTTCAAGCAAAGGTTGGATACACACTTTTCTTGGATGCTTTAGGATACTTTGGGCTGATCCTGCGTTGAGCAGGGGGTTGGACTAGATGGCCTGTATGGCCCCTTCCAACTCTATGATTCTATGAAATATCCATTGCTGGGCTTTTGAGGAGATTTTGTTGACGCCTTGTGAATTTTGCATCTGAATGCCATTGAAGGATATAGACATGACCCTAGGAGACATTTCTGACTGGAATAACTGGCAGTGCAGTGTAAGAGTCCCAAGACAAGAGTCTGGCTTTAGATTATTCTTTTTTTTTAAATTGTTTCAGTTCTGTTAATGGCAGGCACTGTAGAGACCCACATGAAAGAAATCCACTGGCTTTTTGTGGTGATGTTTTAACACATGCACTTGGCATCAACTTGACTAAACTGGGTTTTCTTTTAATGATATCTTCATTGCAAGTACAAATCCTTTCTTCAGCATCCCTTTTCCAAGTATCTTTGCCCCTACCCTATTGCTTTCCATTTGTAAGGAGACTATAAATACCAGCTCTGAGCATCTTTTCCCGGACATTTTAGCTGTACAGTCCAAAAAATTGTGACTGATAATAACTGAATACAGGTTTTCCAGAGCTGTAATGTTCCTCACCCCCCTTCCCTCATAATCTTTAGATTTTATACTAAATAACCTTCAGAGGGTTAGTGGGGATCATTTTCACATATGCTATTTTTAACTTCCTGTTTGCCTGCTTTTGTTCTGTGACCCTAGGACATCGACGAAGAGATTGAGGCTGAATACAACATCTTGAAAGCACTCTCTGACCATCCAAATGTAGTGAAGTTTTATGGGCTTTATTACAAGAAAGATCCGAAGGATGGGGATCAGCTCTGGCTGGTGCTAGAGGTAGGTGACTTTTTGCATAAGTTGGGTTCCCCTCTCTTCGGTTTGTAGGACTGCTGGACTGTAGGACTGTTTCTAATCCCTAGAAACAAAACCAAAATGACTGCTGGCTCTTCATAACCCAAAATTATCTTTACGGTTAGCCAAGACAAAACTTTTGAGCAGTGGCGCAAGCACACAGAAAGGTCTTTCTGGGTTTGGGCTTCCCATCTGTGAGATGTGCTATTGCTTGAATCTATGATGATTTTCTAGAAGCCATGCTTAGGCAAACATTCATACCCATCAGTCTATGTATGCTGAAGTGATTTAGGTTGCTTTTAAAGTAGTCACCATTTCAGTTCATCTAAGGCTATCTTACCTCGGAACAAGGCAATGCTCTGAATAACTTCCACCAGCGATTGTACATACATTGTACAAGCATATATGAAATGTCTCTTAAATGGACACCTGCCTAAGAGCAGAAACCTCAAAAGAATGGTGCAAAGATTGGGGTCTTGATGACTTTGAATCAGAAGGCTTGTTCTTGTGGACTGCTGAAACTGTGTCTAGGAAGAATTCGTTGAGATAATTCAATTCAAAGTGCTTTGGCCCCAAACAAACTGTATTCCATCTTACTGTTCAAGTACATAGTTAAAATTTCAAAATTTTGGTTTGGTCATATATAATGGAACTTGGTTAATTACCAGCACACCAGGCAAAGAGAGAGTAGTCCCAGCAAATCTACTCAGAATCTTGCTCAAGGCTATTCAGTGATGCTTACTCCCAGAAAGTGTGTTTAGGATTGCATAGACAGATTCTGAGATGCAACAAGTTTAATATCCCCAACACTATTGTCCTCTGTTACAGTGGGAGATCCATCTGACTCTAGCCTTCCTTTGTAGCCTCTACGTTCCAGCCATTCTAGCAGACAAATATTAAGCTGCTGTGGGCATCTTCTTTATCTTTTACCCAACCTAAACTGTGCTTCTTGATCTGCTGCCTCTTATCCTGAAGCAGCCTCACTTTCTTGTTCTTTAGGCCACCTAGTTCAGATCTGTCCAAGGCTGTGGTATAGCTTCTGCCTCTTCCCTGTTCCTTATCTACTATTATTTGCATGGAAATGCATTATTACGGATTGGGCCCCCTTACTGTGTGCCCAAGTCCTCCAGATGATTCTTTCCCTTCAAGCACCAATTGTGGGTCCCCCCCCCCTATTTTCCTCATTGGTCAGGCAGAATGCTAGGTTAGAGCAGTGGTTCTCAACCAGGGGTTCGGGACCGCTTTGGGGGTCAAATGACCCGTTCACAGGGGTTGCGGCAGGGCGAGCAGTTTGGCCGTGGGGATGCCATCCACACAACAGCCTTGCGGGGTAGAGCGTTCATCTGTCTGGAGCAGTGGCAAAGAGCAAGATCGGTATGGTGGGATAAGAAAACCAATTTATATTCAATCTTGAACAATGGATCTTCAGCCATTGGTCAGTTTTGGTTTAATTTCTGTGAAAGAACACTTGCATCATTTTATGGCTGGGGGGCACCACAACATGAGGAACTGTATTAAAGGGTCGCGGCATTAGGAAGGTTGAGAACCACTGGGTTAGAGAGACCACTAGCCTGATCTAGCAGGATCTCCTTATGTTCCTAAAATAACCCTTTATCTGGGGCACAGTCAGCAGACATTCTCTCAGGCAAGCCTGGGTTATAGGAATGGACGCTCTGACAGGAACTGGGTTGTGCACCTACTTCTGGCAAAGACTCTTAAATCTGTATTCGAGTCCGATAAACCAGGAAGGGCTGGCTTCCATTGTTTCCTTATTACAATAAAATTGGGGAATATATGATGACTCATCTTTGTGGTTTGGACTATGCTGCCCTGAAAGTGTCGCGCTTTGAGTTCTTCCTTGAAGCTCCCCTTGAAGTTAATTAAAAATGCTAATTGTAAACGGCTAATCCCAGAGCTTAATTATCATGGAGGATTATTGTGATCTTGTCGGCAGCAGTGTTTGCTAATTTAAAGCCCGCCTGAAGTGATACTAAATTATATTACTTGGCAATGATCTTTTAAAAGTTAATATCAAACGCTGGCATTTCATTTGTGTGAATTCTGCAGGAAAGATGTATAAATATTAAATGAACTGTAAATGTCCTCAGTAGGTTTGTCTTTATCGCCTTGTGAGCTTTTCTGGGTGAAAAGAAACGAACTGAATGTTTGGGAAGGAATTAACAATAGGTTATGATACTGTTTGGTATGCGGGACCTCGAAGAAGAATCTGTTGAGAGGGCGAACTTGAAATTTTGCAAGCCAGTAATGAAACTTGCAAGTCTGTCATTATTGTGCAGCTTTCTAGACCTCATGGTTGAAAAGAGCGGGTGGGGGGCATTCAAATCAACTGAAGTGCTGTCCTAAGTAGAGTTATGGCCTCTTAAGTTCATTTACTTTGGTAGACGTAGAAGGGTGGAACTCTACTTAAGATTAGCAAAGCAGGACACTTAGAAATGCATCATGTTATACCTTGGGAGCTTCTTTGACTGCAATCCTAAACATACTTACTAGGGAGTAAGTCCCAGTCAACTTGGTGGGGTTTAATTCAGGATGCACCGTTTTGAATAGAAAAGCAGAAGGGTTTTGCCTTTCTGCTCTGTCCTGTGACTCTTGTCCAACAACTCATAGAAACCTGGAGCTGAAAGAGACCTCCAGGGTCATTTAGTTCAACCCCCTGCAGAATGCAGGAAACTCACAACTACCTGCTTACCCACAGTGACCTCAATTCCATGCCCAGATGAATCCCTCCCCCCAACCAGAATCCCTGGCTAGTCTGGCCTTCCAACAACCAAGTGGTGATTGGCATCTCCCTGGGCATGCAAGGAAGGGCCACAAAGCCAAGCACTGACACAACCCTTCTGTCCACCCACTCACAATCTGCCTAAATTCATAGAATCAGCATTTCTGTCAGATGACTATCTAGCTCTACTTAGAAACTTCCAAAGAAGCAGAACCCACCACCTTCTGAGGAAGCTTGCTCCACTGAGGAGCTGCTCTAACTGTAAGGAACTTCTTCCAGATGTTTAACCAAAAATTCTTTTGAATTAATTTCAATCCATTGGTTCTGGTCTGACTCTCTGGGGCAACAGAAAACAACTGGGGTCCATCCTCTGTATGGCAGCCTTCCAAGTACTTGAAGATGGTTATGTCATGTCTTAGTCATCTTCTCTCCAGGCTAAACAGACCCAGCTCCCTCAACCTTTCCACTTATGACTTGGTCTCCAAACCCCTCACCATGTTTGTTGCCTTCCTCTAGATGCACTCCAGTTTGTCTACATCAGGCTTTCTCAACCAGGGTTTCATGAAACCTGGGGGTTTCTTGATGGCCCTGGAAGGGTTTCTTGAATGGGTCGAGTTAATTAATTTTTAAGAAATGTTTAACAAAATTTTAAAAATATATCTGGTGATGTCACCATATACAGTCATGTGGTACAGATGAATGTGGCTTGCTTTGTAATGCTCTTCAGGTGCTGTTGCACCATCCTTAGTTACAGACTTCCTCTGTTGCTATAGAGTTAAGGCATCGGCTCTACCTACCATTCCACCTGCACTGCTAAAGTCCCTGTTTCCAGGTTGGTTGTGTATGGGGAGCATTTTCTGTTTTAAACAGTACCCTCTGTGTATGTGCATGTATACCTACTCGGAGCCTCTTGTGGCGCAGAGTGATAAGGCAGCCGTCTGAAAGCTTTGCCCATGAGGTTGGGAGTTCAATCCCAGCAGCCGGCTCAAGGTTGACTCAGCCTTCCATCCTTCCGAGGTCGGTAAAATGAGTACCCAGCTTGCTGGGGGGTAAACGGTGATGACTGGGGAAGGCACTGGCAAACCACCCCGTATTGAGTCTGCCATGAAAACGCTGGAGGGCGTCACCCCAAGGGTCAGACATGACTCGGTGCTTGCACAGGGGATACCTTTACCTTTACCTTTACCTTACCTACTCGGAAAAATCTTGAAAGATACTTATCCTAGATGCTTTAGGCTGATCCTGCATTGAGCGGGAGGTTGGGCTAGATGGCCTATATGGTCCCATCCAACTCTAGGATTCTATCAGGACTATCTCTCTCCTTCAAACTCACTCCTTTACAACATTGTTTCTCTTCTCAATAAAACAAAGCTGCGGGTGCTTTACCCCTTTGCATATTTAAACTCTGTTGAAACTTCAGTGGGCTATTATGAGTGTAAGATGGGGAGAGGAGATGTTTGCCACTTTGTGTCCTAAGTGGGATGTGAATGAAAGAAATTAGTAAATAAGAACATAGCTGTAGAAAGTGCTCTTCTTTATTTTCTTTAAATCTTGCGGGTTGCCAATTCCCCCCTCCCACCCCCAGTCTTCTAAAAAATCTTGATAACGGCCTCATTACTTTGTCCATCTATTTATGGATTTCCTTCCTTGCACTAGTTTGCTAGGCTACCCGTCCGTGTGGAAACGGTGAAAATACAATGTAGACAAAAGGAGTTCTTAGTTGAAAATCACTTTGTGATTGATGACCAAATAGCGCACAATTATTCCTGAAAACATCAGTGGTGCTGAAAATAGAGCAGCTCCAAGCAGCTCTTTTACTAGGCTGTGTGCTCTCTTAATGCAGTATAATGCGTTGCCTTTCAAAAGAAGCCAAGCCCTGGATGGAAATGGGCCTGATAATTGTCCTCCCCTCTTTAGACCAGGTTCTCTCTTTTGCCATGCTCTCCTTTTCTAATTGCCCCTTTCAGTCCAGCCCTGCCTTCTGTGATCTATTATAGTTCTAAACTAATCTTGATTTTGCCATTTCTGATCCTCTCCCTCTGCAGGGCCTCTTTTTTGCTTCACAATTACAGTCATTTTGCTCTTTTAAATTATCCCCCTTTCTCTCTCTCTCTCGGATCAAAGATTTGTGACTACAAGTGGGTTTTTAGCCCACTGAGGTCTGGTAAATACACAGGTTTTTTTGGAGAGGGGGGAATTACATATTACTGCTTCCTTGGGTGGTATAAATTATTGTCCACGCCATTACAGAGAGCAAAAAATCTCTGAACGAGTTGCTTTTTCATCAACTGGTTGAAAAGCAGGAGCCCAATGAAAGTTCCAGGAGTGCTTCATAAAGTACAGCTTGTGAGGGCAGCTGCTGAGTTGTTCTCGCTCAGGGCAAAGTTCGGAAATGTTGTGTATGTGAGCAGCACACCCCAATACTACACTGAGGACTCAGCAAAGCAACTCCCCCCCCCCCACCCCCAACTCCTCTCTGCAGTAAGTTTTTTAAAAGGAAGGAGTGTTACTTCTGTGTATATTTCCCACAAGCAGGTTTCAGAGCTCTAAGGCGGAAATGAAGATTGAATCAAGCAATAATCCTGCCAGAAAGAAAGGAATTGCACTCCGTTTCTGTCGCCCTGCAACTGTCAGCCCAAGACAAGCAAAGTGGCTGAGGGCGCCTGATCCTCTCCTCTGTTTATCCTCCCAGCTAAAGCGGAATGCCAACAGATGGCTCTTTGGAAATCCTAATCTTTTCATTGAGCTACATACCCATCAGACAGGTTCAATCCAGCCACTCACGTTCTGCCTCCAAATACTCCCCAGCGAGACAGTACAGCTGGGTAGCAGACAGTGGAGAGATTCTTCCACGCCTAAGTGTGCAGATACCTTAGAATCTAGATGGAATCCAAGAAGGAGAAGAGTTGGTTTTTATACCCCACTTTTCACTGCTTGAAGGAGTCTCAAAGCAGCTTACAACCGCCTTCCCTTCCTTTCCCCACAACAGGCACCCTGTGAGGTAGGCGGGGCTGAGAGAGCTCTGCCAGGACTGCTCTGTGAGATCAGCTCTAACAGGACTCTGACGAGCCCAAGGTCAGCCAGCTGGCTGCATGTGGAGAGGCGGGGAATCAAACCCGGCTCACTGGATTAGAAGCGGCCGCCACTCTTAACCACTACACCAGGCGTAGTCAACCTGTGGTCCTGCAGATGTTCATGGACTACAATTCCCACGAGCCCCTGCCAGCATTTGCTGGCAGGAGCTCATGGGAATTGTAGTCCATGAACATATGGAGGACCACAGGTTGACTACCCCTGCGCTACACCACACTGGCTCTCAGTGTTCCCTGCTCTGACCAGTTGGGACTCTCCAGACTCTTAGATGAAACTCTTCCATGTCACTTCATCCTTATCAGTGCTGGGGGACTAGGCTGGGGACCCTGGGTGTGCAAAGGGAGCTGCTCTTCTGCACTGAGCCCTGTCCCCATAGTATTTATTTATTTATTTATTTGGATTTCTGGGCTGGCCCTCTCCAATAAGGTCTCAGGGTGGCTTACAACAGAATATAGAACAAACCCCTCCAGTACATCTATACCTAGAAATCCTAAGCATTGATGCCAAGCACTGTCCAGCATGCCTGAGCTCTGCCATAAGGGAGGAGAAGCTGGGATCAAAATGTTTCTGCAATGAGGATTCCGTTTTCCACCTACTCATAACGGTTTGCGGATATGCAGGAGGCTTTGTGCACAATTGTGATGGAAGGAGGGAAATGTCTAAGATCTTAAAGTATGTCTTCCATAGGGATGTAAGATGGAAGGATGGCATCGGGGTGGGTTTTGGCGGTTGACCTAAGCCTACTGCCCAGCTTCCTTTGTCCCCCGTTGGTCTCAGGAGGAAACAGGAGAAGCAGCTGGAGCCAGTTGAGCCTTTCCTTTTGTCCCGATTATCATCTAGCCATGATAGGGCTTAATGAAGCATGAAATAATCATTCTCTCCTCCCTCCTGTGCACAGAGAGTCAGGTCCAGGCTGAATTTCCCATGAATTGAAAGGGTGGGGTAATATCCATCAATTTCCCCTCCCTGCTGCTGCTCCACGATTGGCCTCTTAGGCTATTCTGAGAGGTATTTTGGAGGGATCGGTGGGCTGCAGTGGGAGGAGGGAGGGGGGACATTCTGTTCCATTGACAAAAGTGTTTTGAGTGTAGAGTTGCCAACTTCAGGAAGAAAAAGCCAGGGACATTTTACGGATAGATCCTGGGGAGAATAGGGTTTGGGGGGGGGGGAGAAGAGGGACCTCAGTGGGGCATAGTGCCATTGTACCCACCCTACAAAGCTTCTGTGTTTTCAGGGAACTGATCTGGGTCTCCTGGGCATCAGTTATAATTCTGGGAGATCGCCAGGCCCCACCTTGAAATTAGCAAGCCAACGTGTGTTAGTAGAACGTGGAGTCTGGCTCCTGACTGCAGTGTTCATATGCACATAGTCATGGACTTCGAACACCCTTTCAGTAGTTTGCCTTTTTGACAGTCCTAGCAGCTAATTACCGCTACGCAATCTAAATCAGAACCCTCCTTGAAAATGATCTCCCAGTCTTTAAATGGAAGCTGTCACGTCACCATATCGCAAGGACTTTTGAAAGAAGCATAGGTGTGTCAGAGTAGTGCCCCATTGCTCCCTCCTGACAGCAAGATGTAGTTCCAGATTAACATTGCAGCCAAAATTCGCCTTTGCAGAGACAGATCTGGGTCACAGTATTGTACAGCCAGCTGAATTTTGAATATCCCAGGGGGAAAAAAATTGTTCTGACGAAGCTCCTCAAACACATGGCTTTGCCAGAGAAATAAGGCAAACTTAGTTCCCTATTTGTCCACTGAAGAGTTGCCTTCTAGGAAGTTATAAGTACAGCAGGGCCTCTAAATCAGGGGTAGTCAACCTGTGGTCCTCCAGATGTTCATGGACTACAATTCCCATGAGCCCCTGCCAGCAAACATTGGCAAGGGCTCATGAGAATTGTAGTCCATTGACATCTGGAGGACCACAGGTTGGCTACCCCTGCTCTAAATAACACATTGTGGGTTTCTGTAGTAAAACAACACTGCTGCTCACTCAAATATAGCTTGGCGGTGCGCTGCATATTATGGGATTGTCTTGTGAATCCCTCCTAGTTTGGGTCCCTATTTTGTTATGCTTCCCTATGACAACTAGCAGTATTTTGGAAAACTAACCATTGAAGAAGCCTGTGTATTTTATAGGACATTTACATTTACTTGGGAACATCATGGAACTTTACTCCTGATAAACATCCTTAGGTTATTGGTGGACAGTTTACAACCAAGAGGAGGGCTCTTTAGGGAAATAGTAGTGAAGGAAAAGGTTGAAGAGACTAAGTTTGTGTTCTGTTTTTGTTTTGTTTTTTTAATTATGGGTTGAATCAAGCCAACTTTTTAGCTGGTTGAAAAGGAAGGAGGGATCTCCTTTGACCGACCAAAAGAGTTATGTGGAGAATCATGGGGCCTATATTTATGAAAAACCATGCTGAACAGTGACTGTAGTCGTGAGAGGAAGTGAGTAGGTGAATGCAAAAGCTGGCTGGGTGCAATCCTAGGAATAGACATGCTGCATTATTGGTGTTGGTGTTTCCTCCCTTCACTCCCAAAGGAATCTGGTTGCACTGGGAATAATTTAGCCCAGGAAAGATCAGCTTCTCTCAAGAGAATCAAAAATGTTCAAGTCTTGCACTGAAGTTCTACTCCAGTGCTAGGTGAGCTGGAGAGGCTGAAATGATGTGATGACCTTGAAGAGCTATGGGAGAAGAGAAGGCAGATGGAACACATCTAAGTGTGAACACATCTCTAAGTGAACTAAGAGAAGGGCGTAATGAAGAGGGGAACAACTTTCCTTCTAGGATCTCTTATTTGCTTGCAAGCATTGCCAAGCAAAACAGGGACATAGTCCTTTTGGTTTGTGCAAAAGCTCCTATGAAGAAACGGGACCCCAAAATTAGCACCTGCCTGATTACAGGCAAAGCACTGAAACAAGGAATTGGGAATACCTGATTCAGTGCCCTCCATGTCAATCTGAAACATCCATCTTGAAGTGCTTGAAACCTTAGTTGCATGGGAGCTCTCAGATTAAGAGGCCTGTCAAATGGCATGCTGCGGAGGAGTTTTTAGGGCAGGACAGGCTGGTCAATCTTGTACAAGCTACTACAAATATGCATTTCTCATTGTCATTCATTGTGTTCGAAGTGTGCACAGAAAGGGTGCATACTAGTCATGCTCTCTTATCTAAATCTGTGCCAAAAATCCTCAAGGTTCAGTTTTTGGTTCAAAAGCAGTAGCTGTTGACAGTATCAACCAAACTCTTAATCCTATTTCCATTCTGGGTCAGCCGTGACCTTTGTTTCCCCCCTCTGCTGCTGCTCTTGGCACCCTCCACCTCACATTTCAGTTCCCCTTGAATGATTTAAGTCAGGGGTAGTCAAACTGCGGCCCTCCAGATGTCCATGGACTACATTTCCCAGGAGCCCCTGCCAGTGAATGCTGGCAGGGGCTCCTGGGAATGGTAGTCCATGGACATCTGGAGGGCCGCAGTTCGACTACCCCTGATTTAAGTGAATTGGAGATTGGATATTATGGCACCAGGATGATATGGTGAAGCCAAGAGGGTTAGTTATGTACTGAATGAAGCCCAGCAGGGAAAGGGCAATGAATCTGCTACTGGTCATGTGGGTTCTATCCCATCAGGGATCCCTTTAAGAACAGTGGGGTTTTTTTTAGAGTTATGCAGCAATTGCTAAGTAAGGAGGTGTTTAGTTTTGATCCAGGTTTCCAGGAATCTGCTCACAACCCCATTTCAGCCAGTCTGAACTCTTAAATTGAAGCATATACCTGAACTGTTCTAGGTTATTCGGTATTGCTCTGTTGCGTAAGTGCCACATCTAGCATTTTAAAACAAGAATTGTAGATGACCCACCAGAAGAACATGGTCTACCTTTGCTTTGTTGTTGTTGTTAGGTGCGAAGCCGTGTCTGACCCATCGCTACCCCATGGACAATGATCCTCCAGGCCTTCCTGTCCTCTACCATTCCCATACCATACATAACTTGGATTTTGAATGCATTTGGGATCATGATATCGGTTTTATTTGAAATTGCTATGACCTATACCTATAGATAAAGATAAATGGTAAATTTAAAAAAAATGAATGTACTGATTAAAAATCAATTATAAGCAGACTGCCTCTTAGCAAATGGAATCAACTGAAAACCAGGACATGTGATAAGGACTTACCTTTTTAAAAATTTGTTTTCTGACGTAGCTATGCAATGGAGGTTCTGTGACTGACCTGGTGAAAGGGTTTTTGAAGAGAGGAGAGAGGATGAGTGAACTTCTCGTTGCTTACATTTTACATGAAGCACTCATGGTAAGTAGAAGTAAACATCTTGCTAAAATTTGGTGACTTCATTTTGGCTTCAGTCTAGCAGAGAGCCTCTTGTGGCGCAGAGTGGTAAGGCAGCGATATGCTGTCTGAAGCTGTCTGCCCATGAGGTTGGGAGTTCAATCCCAGCAGCCGGCTCAAGGTTGACTCAGCCTTCCATCCTTCCGAGGTCGGTAAAATGAGTACCCAGCTTGCTGGGGGGTAAACGGTAATGACTGGGGAAGGCACTGGCAAACCACCCCGTATTGAGTCTGCCATGAAAACGCTAGAGGGCGTCACCCCAAGGGTCAGACATGACTCGGTGCTTGCACAGGGGATACCTTTACCTTTACCTAGCAGTGAATTGAGGTTTTGAATCCCCAGAAATTATTAACCAGATATTCAGGGAAAGGGGCAGGGATTTGATTCCTCTGCTGAACTGCTGTTAAGAATGTTTGATAGGGCTCTCTGTGTATGGCCATAGGTCGGGACTTTTTTTTTGTTCTAAGGAAAACGGGTAGGTAGTTGTGAATTTCCTGCATTCTGCAGGGGGTTGGGCTAGATGACCCTTCCAACTCTATGATTCTATTAATTTCCTCCCTCAATAAATGTTCATGGATTTGGCTTTTTTTTCATATTAATGACACTGCTTGGATTTTTGGTATAGCTGAATCTCTGCTTAATCCTTATCCATTGTTCCTCTTAATATTTGTGAAACAGCCCTGGGGGTGGAGAGTGTCCTGGCTGTCCGAGATGGAATAGAGCCAATCAGGATGCGGCCAGCAAAGCTCCTGCTGCAAGAAAGAGATCTGCGCCTGCCGGTTTCTCCTGGGTCCTAGCGCCCATTGTATTCCTGGTTGGGCTTTCTTGCTAGTAAACAAATAAAATACATTTTGACTGTTTCCTCTTCTTTTCCATATTACCAATGAAACTTCAGGGACTTCAACACTTGCACAAGAACAAAACCATCCACCGTGATATCAAGGGAAATAATATCCTGTTGACCACTGAAGGAGGTGTTAAGCTTGTGGATTTTGGTAAGTTGCAGTGTCTAGGGCAGGGGTAGTCAAACTGCAGCCCTCCAGATGTCCATGGACTACAATTCCCATGAACCCATGCCAGCCTTCACTGGCAGGGGCTCATGGGAATTGTAGTCCATGGACACCTGGAGGGCCACAGTTTGATCATCCCTAGTCTAGGGCCTGAGAGGTCTCCTAGATCTCCCAGCATTAGAAGAACTTTCCCATTCTGAGTCTCTTCTAGAGGAAAAGTCATTCAATTCATTCTAATGAAAAGACATTTCTTATCGGCCGTCAAGAAATAGGGATGTTTTGGACCCCACTATATATTATTATTTACTGCTTATATGTTCCCTCCAATCTAAGTCTAAATTTGAATTAGTAGTAATGGGTGTGTTAGAAATCACTCAGATCACTCAGTTTTAATTAGGTCAAGTCCTGTATGCTAGGCTCCCATTCATAACAGAACAAGAGCGCCCCATTCAATCATGAAACAAATGGGGAACAAAGAGCAAAGCTGATCAATCATGATACGTGTTAACTTCAAATCTGTTGGATGACTTTTCGTAAACTCTGTTTAAAATAGGTTTCTGTGGGCGGAAAATGACTGCGTATTTCAAATAGGTTTCATCTTCCTTAGCAAGTTCTGGCTCCTAAAAGCTTCTGCCACAACAAATGTGTTAGTCTTCAAGGTCCCATAAAACTCCTTGTTTGGTTGTTTGGGGGCTGAAGCAGTCTAACATGGTCACCTTTTGGAACTCAGTTGACTGAAAACAGCCTAGAGGTTCACAGCATTCAAGAGTCATGAGCAAACCAAGCTTTGTGTCAGCAATGAGCCTTGGAACCTGGAATTCTTTGGATTTGTGTCCCCCTTCTTTCAGGAGAAAAAGCTAATGCATAGAAGTTGGTTTGGTGCAGTTACTGAGACATTGTTCATCTGCATTATTTAGCACATTGCACATGGCACAGAGAATGGACTTGTCACAAATTAATTAGATTGGTGTTTATTTAATTAGCTCAATGTAACTTGGTTTTGTTTGTTTAAATTGTTTTAATTTCATGTGTAATGTGCTGGAGGTTTTCTGGTAATAGGAAATAGTTGCATATGTTTTGAGATGAAATAATGACTTACTAATGATTCATTTCAGTTTGGGATCTATAAATAGATATGGGGCAAAGACAACCTCAAGCTTAGAGAAAGACCATCCTGGTCCGTAGCAGAATCTAAAAACAAAATGTAAGCAACACCATAAGAGAATAATCTTAAACAGGGGTAGTCAAACTGCGGCCCTCCAGATGTCCATGGACTACGATTCCCATGGACTACGATTCCCAGCTGGCAGGGGCTCATGGGAATTGTAGTCCATCAACATCTGGAGGGCCGCAGTTTGACTACCCCTGATCTTAATCAAAAGTACTGTGTGGGTTTTGTTTCTGGATTTCACTTTGAATAGGACGTTGACAACGGGGGGGGGGGAGAGATTATTTTGAATGTTTATGTAAATTAGAGAGCATTTAAATGCAAGAATTGGTGCATGAAAGTCCCCACCCCCAGTTCTTTTCCATTGCGTTGCTTGAGGGCTTTTCTGTGAGTATAGTAACTCAGACTGCAACCCGTTTTCTTAAAAACAGAAGTAATTTCAAAATATTCAAAAGTAGACCTGGGCTCATGAATCCTGTATGTCTTGACTGAAATTCCTGAAAACAGAGATGTTTGAAGTAGGGGTTTTAAGACACACACACACACCGAAGGTGAATAAATTAATTTACAGAGTGATCCTAAGCAGAGTTATACCTTTCTAAGCCCATTGATTAAAATGTCTACAGAAGGACTCAGTTGAGTCCAACCGAACCTTAGAGACCAATAAGGTTTTCAGAGAATAAGCTTTCAAGAGCCCAAGCTCCTTCCATCAGGTATCTCAGGTTCAGAGATTTATACTCTTCGAATTCCTTTGAAGTCAATTGGCTTCGAGGTAGGGAACTCTATTTAGGATTTCACTGTAAGGATTCAGTGCTGAACACAGATACTAGATTGTGAACTGTGAAATCAGCAGGACTCCTCTCAGAGTAAACATGCATACAAGCAAGGTTGTCTTTTTAAATCTCGAGCACGTCTTTTGTGTTTGTCAACATATGCAAAAAAGGAAACGGCCGTTTATAATAAATTAATCCCTTGGGAGCCTAGCTGTGCCCTTTCTCATTAATGTCACCTCAGTGTAAGCACCTGACATCCAAACCTATGAAGTGATGTTTTGCAGTGACCTTCCAAAGGCTTTCTAAAACTTTAAGAGACCTTCTGTGGTCATGGGGCAGCAGTAGCATCCTCCTGTGTCCACAGTTACGGCCCTCGTGAACTGTATGTGAATCATTCTTGAAAACATAATGATAAGCTGAAGCAGTTTTGTTCAAGCTAATCAAATGAGCTATGCAAACAGAAATAAATGCTTGCCTTTGCCTTCAGCGGTTATTGAGCATGAGTCATTGGAGAGGTTACTATTTGCTTTTGGTCATTCTAACTGTTGGCCGGTTTTGCTCAAGAACCTTTGTGTTGTCATAGATCTGTGGCAGGTAAGGGGAGGTGCCCACATTATCTAGTTGCACCAGGCATGATTTAATCATGATGGTATAAAATCACAAACAAACACGACAGAGCTGATCAGTAGCATGGGAGGAAATTCTCCGTCTACTGACAGAAACAAAACACAGTTTTATTTACATTTTTATAGTCTGCCTTTCTCTTTGAGATTCAAGATGAATTACATAGCGAAGTCAGTATCTTCGACAGGAATGGAACTGAAGGAATCAGAAACCAAGTGGGGAACCAAAACAAACAGTTTGTGCTCCTTTGTTTGTTCACAATTCACAATTTGCACTTTAGGAAGAAGAGCCAGTTTGGTGTAGTGCTTAGGAGTGCGGACTTCTAATCTGGCAAGCCAGGTTCGATTCTGCATTCCCCTACATGCAGCCAGCTGGGTGGCCTTGGGCTCGCCATGGCACTGATAAAACTGTTCTGACCGAGCAGTGATATCAGGGCTCTCTCAGCCTCACCCACCCCACAGGGTGTCTGTTGTGGGGAGAGGAAAAGGAAGGCGACTGTAAGCCGCTTTGAGCCTCCTTCGGGTAGGGAAAAGCGGCATATAAGAACCAACTCTTCATAATAATACTACTACTACTACTACTACTAATAATAATAATAATAATAATAATAAGGCTAGACTTAAAATTTTGCAATATGATGGGCTAGTAATGCCTAATCTAGCCACATATCCACTGTGTGTGCGTGTGTGCATACACCATGAAGTGCCATCAAGTCACAGCTGATTTATGGTTGTTTTGGGGTGGTTTCAAGGCAAGAGACAAAGGTGGTTTGCCATAGTCTTCCTCTGCATAGCAACCCTGGACTTTTTTGGTGGTCTCCCATCCAAACATTAACCATGCCCAACCCTAATCCTGGTAGAGGATACTGCCATATCTAGTTTGACCTTGATCATAAAGGTCACCTGAATTGTCCTCCAGATCCTGATAAATCTGAAACGGTGCGCTTAGCTTTGGTTCTGCCCATGTATTTAATGATACATGTTTATCCGTATGAGATTTGCACTCTTGTTTTAATCCGGCTGCCTTAACGTAACATTTAAATCATGATATTGTTCCTCTTCCAAAAACAATTTCAATCCATTTTTTTGCATTGCAGTTTTTCTTTTTTAAAAACCCAGCCCACCAACCAGTGCAAAAGCTATTGTTAGCAAATTTGCAAAGGTTTTTCGTTTTTTTTAGGCTGTCTAGTGTTATGCTTGGCTGGCTGATGAAGTGCTGGAAGAAAATATTGCCAAGCGTGGCATGACATCATGATTCTTTCGGCAAGCGGCAGGAGCCCAAGGAAATATCATTCATCAAGACAACTGAGATTCTGTAATGTGAAGTGCCAGTTTGCAGCCAACAGCAAAAAAGATGATGATAATTAAAGAAATAAGCCTTAAGAAAATTGCCGTACATTTAAAATATGAAGCATGTTTTCTGTTGCATCTAAATAAGGATCAGCTCGTAAATATTTGTGGCACTTCAGGGGAGTACGATGTGTCTTCGACTGAGCATGTGGTGGAAGGGAATGCTAGCTTAATGCTTGCCTTTTTTTTTCTCTCCATGGAGCAATTTGGGGTAATCAAATCTGACAATGTAGCATAATAAAAAATCTCAGTGCCTGCCTTTTCTTTGGCACAAAGGTCCAGACCTGCATCCCTTTGCCAAGCCAGAGTGAATGAAATTAGTTCAGAAGCATGCTCTGTCTCAGGTGAGGACATGGCTGCCAGGAGCTCCCATTTTATCCCTGTGAGATCGGTTAGGCTGAGAGTATATGACTAGCCAAAGGTCACCCAGCAAGCTCCTATGGCAGAGTGGGAATTTGAGAATGAAGGACTCCCCCACCCCCCCTCCTCCTCCCAAATTTTCACAATACAAGAACTTGGGGACTCTCAGTGAAATTAATGAGCATCAGGTTTAGAACAAGAAGAAGGACGGGATTTACCCCAGCTGCCCTTTGACGCCACAGCGTCGCCCAAGGGAAGGAGCGACATCCTACTGGCTTGCTGCAGGCCTCGGAGGCCCGTGTCACATGGAGAGGGAAGTGCACATGCCTATATAAGGCTGCGCACAAGGTCCCCTGACCTCTTCGCGCTGCGGCAGCCAGACAGCCACCCACCCGCCCCAGTTCATAGTTCTATTGGGTTGTTACAGTTTGTTAAATTGTCACAACTGCGGTTTATGACCAGTAAGGAGCTTGTTGGTACAGAGTCCCATCTACGTATGGGACTCCCAGTAAAAGGGGATCTCCTTAACGAGACTGGCCACAAAAAGGGCGCGGCCTACCTGTGGCCAGGCGGCTGGGGAGACCAGTGGAGGCAGACACCAGCTGGCCCTCAGCAAGTCGCCTCCCAAGTGAACATTCCGTGGCGTGGCGTGACCTGCCATCCCAACTGGGAGCGAGGCAGGGCCCCTGAGTGCCACGGAAGCCTGGCATATAAGCAGCCAGACGACTGGAGGCATTTCTTATCTGGTCCTTTTGTGGTGCCAACCCTCCGTTGAGGGGGCAATAAAGGCTGCGGCCATCTTACTGCCAGCAGGAGTCACGTCTTTATTGGTCAGTCGCTGCTTGCTCGTCAAATAAAATGAAGCACTTCCTTACCCAAAGAGTAATTAACACATGGTGGTAGCTATAAGCAGAGACAGCTTCAAGAGGGGGCTGGATACACACGTCGAGCAGAGATCCATCTGTAGCTATTAGTCACAGGGCGTATGGGAGGGCGGTATATACATTAAATAAATAGTAATAATAATAGGGTATAGAGGGAAAACTATTTCTGGGTCAGTGATGCTCTTTATTCTTGTTGCTTGGAGGGTAACGGTGGGAAGGCTTCTGGAGTTCTGGCCCCACTGGTGGCACCTGAGTTTGGACTAGAGGGGCCATTGGCCTGATCCAACGTGGCTGCTCTTATGAGTGATATTGAATGAAGAGCCTGATTGGATCCAGCCAGTGCAACAAGGATACCCTGGAAATCATAAGTTGGATGTGTACTTTCTTAACAATTAGCATCCTGTCATGCAAGTTAGATTTTCTGTGATGTATGCATTTCTCATTGGGGCTCAAATCTGGGGCTTTATTCTATAGATCAGGGGTAGTCAACCTGTGGTCCTCCAGATGTTCATGGACCACAATTCCCATAAGCCCCTGCCAGCGTTTGCTGGCAGGGGCTCATGGGAATTGTAGTCCATGAACATCTGGAGGACCACAGGTTGACTACCCCTGCTATAGATGCACGATGATGGGTTCGTGTGTTTTTCTTTATTTTTGTCCTGCCTTTCTGAATGATAGTCCTTGAAATGCAAGCAAGCTGTTCAAATTCACGTTTTGCTGGTCAGGCTGGAATGGAATGAATGAATAATGTATGAATCCTCGTACTGGTTCTGTCCCTTTAAAAACAGATGCTGCCAGTGTGTTTTCAAAAAGGGCCTGGTGCCTTAAATAAAAGGGTAGTTTGCTTCTCTCAAATGCTCATTGTGGTTTCCTGCTGCTAAGAAAGGATGCAGAAAGACTGTAATCACCCATCCCCCCCCTCCAAACATGCAGTCAAGATCACTTGTAAAAACTCTCATTTGGAACTAAATTCAAGCTCCTCTAAAGCCATCAGCAGGGAAGGAAATGCAGAATGTCACAGGAATATTTACGGACATCAGTGGCAGAGGGCTGCCTGCTTGCTCGCCTTCGGAGGGTTGCAAAAATGCTAAAAAAAGCTTTTAAAGGGGAAAGACCATGTTGGGATGCCATCATGAGATCCTTAAAGGGATGATAACTTCTGCATGGTATTCTCTAAACAGAACTGTTGCATTGATGTCCAGTTGCCTGTTTCTCTTTAGGTGTGTCTGCTCAACTGACCAGTACGCGTCTCCGCCGGAACACTTCTGTAGGAACTCCCTTTTGGATGGCACCTGAGGTTAGATGAGACTCTATTAATTCCTGGTCTTTGCTTGGTCTTTTTGTGCTTTCTCTTGTCACCTTCTGCTTTCCCCAGTTTCTTATGTTTTTGGAAATTTCTAGAACTTTCTGCTGTGATTCTCTGAATGCCCCTGTTCATTGGATCGGTGCTGAGGTTTCTTTATGAATAAATGAGTGGGAGTATTTGGGGAGTGTTTCTTGAAGCGCACACACCCACACAAAACTCCATTTGCACTGAAGTTTCTCTAGATAGTCCATTGTAATATGTTCTAAGTTATTAGTTCTTTTCTTAAAAATTCAAGATATTACATGCAGGTAGAGAGCCATTTAGTAATATATGCATTACCTGCTCAGATAACAGGCCTTTTTCTTGTGCAAGTTTCCCTAAGGACAAACTAAGCAAAACTAAGGGAAATATAGTAAGCTGAGTTCCCTGTATCCAACATAAGCTACACATTTAGCAATGCAGAAGATCGAAGCATACCAAGGCAGATAAATTCCTGATGATGAGTTTGTTGCCAGCTAATGGCCCTGGGGGGGGGGGCTGTTAACTCAGAGGGCCAGAGACAAGTTCAAATGCTCTTGGGTTGAGAAAGGTTTTCTTGCCTTATGTGTTTGAATTATGTGTGCAACCTTCACAAATACTGAAGTGGATGGGACAGTTCTACCACATGGTTTTCAAAGTCCTTTCAGAGCTCTAGGTCCGTGGCAAACAATTGAAGCCATTTCATGACTTATAAGAAAGGACAAGTAATTTTTTCTGTTTTTCAAGTGATGTCATTCTGAATGTAAAAATATGTGTGTATATGCACACACACACACATTTGTACGTGTGTGTGTGTTTATCTTGTTGCAAAATCAGAGCTTGTCAGGAGATAGTTCTGTTTTGCAACGTAATATGAGTATAAGATATGTTCTTTTGGAAGTGTCTTTTTAGGACAGGCATCTACAATGTGGTCCATGAAGCCTAACATAGAACTCCTACTAGAGTTTTTCTTGTATTTTTTTGTTTGGATCTTTTGGACCTGAATATTTTTGGGGATTTCTGAAAAAACCTGGATCCCAATACCTGTAAAATACTCAGATCTGGGATTTTTTGGTAATCCTGATTTTTTTAGGTCCAATAGCCCTAAATTAAAAAAAAACATACAGAGGGAGAAAAGCAGCAGTAGCCACAAAAAAAAAACTGCTGAGAGGTGGCTCAGCTGGGGCTTTTTTGGTTTGTATCACAAAAGAGCTCAGCTGAGCCAGATGTTTTGTGAACTGTCTTCTGCAGTCCCTTTAAACACCCCCTTATTTAAAAGGAATGCAGAAGAAAGCCTAAAAAAAAGAGTGGCAGGCAGAATCTTCTCCAACTTATCAGCTGTTGTGCCAGATTTGCTGGTAATTCCTGAATATATCTCGGATTTTTCCTCCGGTTCTCCCCAAAAATGCCAGATAGATTTTGGGTTAAGAGTTGTTTGGTGTATATTTTTGGCTTGGGTAGAACCAAATACACACCCCTAACTTCTACCAGACATTGAAGCCTGCCCATACCTTTGCACTTCCAGGTAGGCAATTCAAAGAAATTGTTCAGTGAGCCAAATGAACCATCGTGTATAGTTGGTAGACTGAGCTCTGCTTGGTGAGTCTCTGGTCATCCAGTCTGGGTTAATGAGGAAAAGGCAGGTAGTCTAGTCAGCTCTCCACCTAATCCTACTAGACGTGTCTCATTATTAATGACTACTGTCAAGGCCTTCTCCAGTGTTCTGAAGAGAATGGGTTGCTACTTCTAATAAAGGTTGATGGGCACATTCCAGAGTGCACTGTTTGTGTTGGGGGACCCAACCCTGTGTAACCAGCTGGCAGGAATTGTAAATTCTTCTCCATTTCTGTTCCCAGGATGCCTGATTTGGATTGAGACCTCAGTGTTTGTGGAGAAGAAGCTTTAGTCCCCTCCCAATTTTCCTCACCCGAAACAACCCCAGTAGGAAGCTCTTTTGGGGATCTATTACAGAAAACCACATGTCCAGAGAAACATATAGACTTCCCCAATGGGCTAGATAGCATTTGCAGTGAGTGTGGTTTTGGGGGGAAGCAGAAGCCTCATTGTCCTATCTGAATTGGGTACCCCGTGTGTGAAAATGGAGAAGAAATGGCAGTTCACATTCTGACTGTTGGGTAGGTTGAAGGCTCCAGATCCAACCTGAAGTTGAAGACCTTGATATTGAGTTGTTCAATTGTTCAGGGTCTTTATTGGGCTCTGAATTGCAATGCCTTCCACTGTAGAAAGAAACAATTTGGATGTCTTCAGGAAATCTTATATGCTTTCATGATGTTCTGTTACCATAGCAATAGCTGTAGAACCATAGAGGAGTTCTTCCTTTCCGTGTGTTGCTGGCACTGTGGCACATCAACAGGCCTCTCTTCTGTTTTCTTCAGCATGGCAGTAGATTCACAGACTGGATAGAGGGTCAAAATACAATTTAGCTAGTCACCCTTTTAGAATACTTTTGCTTCATATTTAGTAGGTGTAAAAAGCCTGAAAATAATGACTCTTTTGGCTGCTGCACTGAGACGCTTAAAAACTGTGCCAGACTTACACAATCTGAATTATCAGGACAGCTCTCCATTCAGACATTCTTTATTTTATGTTTGTGTGTGTGTGTTTTCCTAGGTGATTGCCTGTGAGCAACAGCTGGATAGCTCCTATGATGCCAGGTGTGATGCATGGTCACTAGGTATCACCGCTATTGAGTTAGGGGATGGAGACCCACCCTTGGCTGATTTGCATCCCATGAGAGCCCTTTTCAAAATACCAAGGTATGATCTCCATGCACTTTGCTTGTGTTTTTAGTTGGGCAGGTGATTTCTTCCGTAGCCATGATTAATGCTGGAAAACCATCTGGTTCTAGAAGTCTTCACAATGTGTTCATTCATTTTTTCCTACCCATAAAGTGACACAGGTTGTTTTCCTCTCTATGCTTTAGATGGGAAATAAGATATTGGACACTTTGGAACCTATGTAAGATGGAGGGGCTTGTGCCTATGGCAGAGTCCAGTGCTGTGGGACCTTTGTTACCTTAGTTCCCAGGGCTGCCCCTCAAGTGCATGGCCATGCTACAGGCACAAGGCAGCCACTGGAAAAACCAAAGCCCACACTGCTGCAGGGCACACTTGCAACTTGAGGGGACCAAGACAGAAGACCATACTTTAACTTCCCTTCTGCAATTTAGGGAGAAACGCAAGTTAGTTCATTATAGAACAAGCTTTGACTGAGGGTTGGTTTTACATTGGCTCCTTTGGCACAGGGGAATGTTTTAATTAGAAGACGAAGACGAAGATGAAGAAGAGTTGGTTCTTATATGCCGCTTTTCCCTACCCGAAGGAGGCTCAAAGTGGCTTACAGTCGCCTTCCCATTCCTCTCCCCACAACAGACACCCTGTGGGGTGGGTGAGGCTGAGAGAGCCCTGATATTCCTGCTCGGTCAGAACAGTTTTATCAGTGCCATGGCGAACCCAAGGTCACCCAGCTGGCTGCATGTGGGGGTGTGCAGAATCGAACCTGGCATGCCAGATTAGAAGTCCGCACTCCTAACCACTACACCAAACTGGCTCTTGCAGTATATGGATTTTTTTTTACAGTTGGGGCCTCTTGGAGCTTTTTGGAAAAGTCATATGGAAATATATTTAATGAATCAACCCGTACTTTCATTTTCAGGTGCTAAAAGGGTAACGTGACATTAAACGATAGCCCTTTTTCCTCCGCTGTAGTGAAAGCATGAGCCATTGAAATTCAAGTAATGCAGGCTGCAAAGAGCAGCAGTCCAAGGGTAGATCCGGTATGATTTGTTTATGGAACAGAAGCATTTTCATTTTCACAGCTTTTGCTTTTTTTCTCCCATTCGTTGTAAGGCTGTACGGGGGAAATGGAGTTTATTGTGAAGGGTAATGATCTGTTCACAGCTTCTTGTTCGGATTTAGCTACGGCGAAGCAGAACCTTCCGTTACTTTAACTGAAAGAAAAAGAGCCAGTGTGGTGCAGTGAGAAGTGGGTGGAGCTTATATTTGGGAACAAGAATGTCAAACTATGAAACTCGCTGGGTGGCCAGAGACAAATTGCTGTCTTGCAGATTAGCTGTTAACACGTGGCTGGGGAGAGACAAAAATACTTCCTCTCTGTCTTCCAACTACTCCATAAAACTGACCTGTTCTATAAAGGCCTCTGGACAACTGTGTGGTTCTCATTTCTTACCGAAACTAAGCACAGGAATAAAATGAAGATATTCTTCTCCCTGTGTCCTGGGCCCATTCTGCACATATAGGATAGTGCACTTTGGCAACTGCTTTAGCAGTTGGATTTTCCTGTGCAGAACAGGAAAATCTACTTCTAAAGTGCATTGAAAGTGCATTATCTATTGTGTGCAGAATAGGTGCAGGTCAGCCATCCCTTGTGATTTTTTCCCCTGCCTTATTCCTTTGGGCAGAGCCTAATTTCTCGTGCTCTGTAAAGCATTGGGGACGTTAAGTAACAATAACAAAATTGATATTTAATGATCCAGCAAGACCAGGATTTGGGTGATTTAGAGATGTTGAGACTGGCAGCCCTGTGCTGATGGGAGTTCAGTCATGTGCTCTCATCTTAGGTTTCTCGTGTCTCTGAGTGCAGAATAAATTCCATATTGTTCGGCTACAGAGAACTCTTTTTTTGATAGCGTGTATAATGGCCATGAGAGGGACACAGGTAAAATGATCGTAGTCCTGACGATATTTGCAGACCCAAAGCAGTGTAAAGACTACTCCTTACAGGGCTTGTTGTTGTTGTTGTTGTTGTTATTTCAATTTATTTCCCGCCACTCCCAAATGGCTCGTGGTGAGTTACAGTGTCTTAAAACCCCATTAAAACTCCCATTAAAAGACTTAAAACCATCACAACATGGCGGAGCAAAAATCCCCTTCCTACCCCCATTGCTAAAAGGGACTTGTCATCCAATTTCATAAATAATGATGAACAGCTCATGAGTCGTATCAGTTTGTTGACATGCCGGAAAATTACGGCAGTGTTTGATGGATATGCTAGAGGTGTTTAAATCTTCCTCCTTTCGGGAGGCTGTGCAATACCCAAACCATCACTGGCACGCTGTACTTTTCTAAACAATGCTTCTTTGAAAAGGAATGAAGTCAGTTGTGCTTTTGGTGACTCATCTAAAGACTCGTTACTCAACCTGACCTTTTTCCATCTTTTTGTTGTCGGTCAGTATGCACCCTTAACCTATTGTAATACCGTTATTATGCAGAAACCCACCTCCAACATTACGGCAGCCGGAGCTGTGGTCACCGGAATTCAATGACTTTATCAGCAAGTGAGTAACCAAAGAACTATTTACGAGCAAATCAATGTGTGAATACGCATCCGTCCAGTTGAAACTCTGCCATCTTGTTTATTCAAGCATTCAGATGTTCAATTAAGATGTTCTCAGCAAAGGTACTCCTAGACCAGGCTTTCTCAACCATGGTTTTGTGAAACCCTAGAGGTTTCTTGACGGCCCTGGAAGGGTTTCCTGAATGGGTGAGAGTTAATTATTTGTTTATATATTTTTAAAGGTAAAGGTATCCCCTATGCAAGCACCGAGTCATGTCTGACCCTTGGGGTGACGCCCTGTAGCATTTTCATGGCAGACTCAATATGGGGTGGTTTGCCAGTGCCTTCCCCAGTCATATTCGTTAAACATTTATTGGGTGATATGACTATATATCATGTTGATCTCCCCCCTCCCAATAGCCAATGATGGGCCTGGAGAGGGTGGGCAGTAGAGGGGCCCCAGTTGGGCATCTCCACAGTTCTGCTTCCCAACCATGTTCTGCACGATTGCACCATTTCTTGGGTTTCTCAAAGCCTGAAGAATGTTTCAGGGTTTTCCCAATGTTTAAAAAGTGGAGAAAGGCTGCGCTACACAGATAATGCTGGAATGTTTTGATTCTGTATTATGTATTATATCTATGTTGAATACATAATACTAATCAGAGGTCTAACTAAGGGACTCAACAGGGTCAGGGACAGAATGGGGTGCCCATGAGCGATGTTCCCCAATGTTGAGGGTCATGCTTTTTCTTTAGAAGAGGAGAGGAGGGGAAATTGAGAGACAGTAGAAAGTATTTATTCTCCACCCAATCTCTGTGCCCAAGTCAGAAAAGAGTCTGATTCAGTATCAAGCAGCTTAACAAGTTCATTGTGAATCCCTGGAGTGGAGGGTGGAGAATGTTCTCTGTTACTCCAGATCTTTGGCTTGTTCTATTCCCCACCTGGCATTGGGGTTTATTCTCTGTCTTCACCCATCCTTGGTTACACCAAGTTGTTGTATTTTTGTTTTCTGCCAGTGCAGGTGCTTGACCAAAGATTATGAGAAACGCCCAACAGTGAGTGACCTGTTGCAGCATGAATTTGTGAAGCAGGTCGAGGGGAAGGAAAATATCCTGCAAATGCAGCTGATGGAATTCATTGATGTGCATCAGCAAATGGGAATCACAGAAAAAGCGAGGTACTCTCCCCCCCCCCCCCTGCATGTAGGAAAAAAGGACATGTTCAAAACTGTTTCATTTATGCTGTCAAAATGTGTCAAAGAGGCATAGAATGTGCCCCACCTCATAGACGCCTCTTTGGGATCTTTTTTTTATTTTTACTGATGCCCCCATCTGAGCATTTCTTTGGCCCAGGCTTGGGCAAGCCTAACAAATCACTCCTTGCCCTCTCCTAAATTGAATCAGTATATGGATCTGAATTCAACCCTGCCGTCACTCAAACCAGGGGCTGCATTGGATCTTGCTTCTCAGTTCCCTTACAGCAGCCCACAGGGTGATGCTCAGGACATGGTGATGTTCACCCATGGCACCTACTGAGCTTTTCAGAAAATGGATAGGAACATGGTAAAGCAGGGCTAGTAATTGGCTGTTGTCAGTTACATCACATTGAGCAGTGGTATATAGAATGAATGAATGAATGAATGAATGAATGAATGAATGAATGAATGAATGAATGAATGAATGAATGAATGAATGAATGAGTAGAGTTTTCTACTGGAGAAACAGGAAGACTGGTAAGCACCTGGGCTTTCCTCAGTCAGTAATGCAGTTCCATTTCCCCCTTCCGGCTTCCCAGACAGTGCAAAGTATTCCCTTTGACTCCACCTCCTAGGGCAGCCATTTTGAGGTGGTGCTCACTGCCTCCTCTCAAAATTCCAGAGTTGTTCACTGGTCCCCCAAAGGTTGGGGATCCCTGCTTTAGAAGCATCTGTCTTAGTGTCCAGAAAATAATGGATGCAGTATTTCTAAGGTTTCAAAAATGTTAAAGTTTGGGGATGCATAATGTAGAATGGTGTGCTGTCATTGGACATAACCAGGAACTGGTGTCATTATCTCTTGCAAGAGGGACCAGGGCAGGCCTGGACATACTGTGTTCTTCCAAACCAAATCAGCCATTTACTGTGACTTGCCATGTGCTTTATGCATCGCGTTTTCCAGTTCCAAGAAGATCTTTCCTAGTGGGGCAGCCAAGGCTACTTGGTCACAGATCTGGGCTAGGCAATCATCTGTAGGAACCTTGCTAGTATACCAAATGAGCCCTGTCCAGAGGAGAGGGAGTGAGATATAAATTTGATAAATAAATAAATCAGTTACTTTGCATGTGAAAGAAAATATATGGGCAGACATACGTGGGCTTTGTCTTTTCTCCGTTGCACCAATGTAATCTGTACATAATGGAGAAGGCATTGTAGAAATCGCCAAAGTGTTTTGGCTCAGCGTCAGAATTTCTGAAACAGCTTCATCAATGTGCCATACTGGATGTGAGGCTTATTTGATGGTTAGCACTGATGTATTCTGCCTTGCTTCAAGGTAAAATATAATAGATCCTTTAAAAAATGAAAAATAGGATTTACAAGTGAGGGTGGTTTTTTTGTTGTTGTTGTTGACATTATCAATTGTTAGTGTCACTTTTCCCCCATAGCAAATGAGCTGCATAGAGAAATCTTATTAAAATCTGGAGCATTTTTTCCCCTATTGATATTTGTGGCAGCTTAATGTCTTTTTGCAGTCTGCCAGTAAGATCAGGGGGAGGGGGGGATATGCTGTGTTCTTTTTATACTCTGCAATTCATCTCATAAGGATGATTCTGTGCCTTCCCAGAAATGAAATCTCTGGCTAGCGTGGCGGAAAAACCCTTTAAGGTCTGTCAGGGCCTGGGATATAGAACTCCTCGCGGAAAGAAGGCCACGCTGGGTCATTGGCCGGGTGATGGGGAGCAAGCCGAGCGCTTAAGGCAGGAGTTCAAGCTAGTCAGTCAAGTTCATGTGAGCAGCGCGCTTGAAGGCCTTTCTAAACAATACCCTCTGCCTGTTGCTATTTTGGGGTTACAGAAGATTTAAATATCTGTCTTTCCTCCAGGATTCAGGGGTGTTTCATTTTTTTCAAACAGATTACCAATGAGAAAATATTACAGAATACATTTTTCCACAATCCCTCTGCCCTATTTAATGTCGTAGCACTAGCAGTAGGACTAAGGTGCCACCAGCAATTGGTGGAAAAGGGAGGGATTGGGGGTGCAGAGTCATTTCAGTGAATAGCCAGAAGTGACATGACATGAACGTGACACTCTAGGTTTTAGCTTTACCATCGAGTTTTGTTCAAATCCTAGAATGGATATTCACCAGAATTAACATCGCACCTCTGGCATAACACTACTTTCCCCCCTCCCCTGCCGCCACCTGACAAGTGGGTGGGCAATGGAGAAGGAACCCAGAAGGCCTTTCATTGGGAGATCTGGTCTCCTGGAGTCAAACTAGCAATAGTATTGGCAGCATCATAAAGAAATGTATGATGAAGCCTAAAATCCACGCCCCGTTAGAATGCTACATTACAAAGAACAGATTTTACAAAGAACAAAGGCACAGTTATGAATGGTGTGTGTAATTGTGCAAGTATGAGGAGCGCTTATTGGACAAATTGTAATGACCTTCGGCCACAGGCTATAAACCTCTGACCGAACCTGATTGGACATTGCAAGCGACTGCACTAGAGAGGAGCAAAAACAGTCACCCTTTTCCATTCTGCAGGCTTTTAAAAAACAGTTTTGAAATGGTTGTTGCTGAGATGCATGCTCTCTGGCCTCCCATTCCAATTTAAGATTCCTTGGAAATTAAAGCGACTGATACCAGTAAGCTGACTACCTTCCTCCTACCAAAATGGCCACGTATTCAGGGATCTTTAGGAAAAGACAGGGCTTTAAAGCTTGTGCAGTCCCTGTCCCTCCAGCACTGGTGGTGGCAAGCTGTGAAAGCTTGCTCTGCACTCCAAATTTGACATCTGTGCATCTTTGCTTATGTGTGTAACTATGCTAGGCATGGGGAGGAATGTGGACTCGCATCCAACCAGGAAATCTCCCTTGCTCTGTTTCTCGAATTCTGCTTCTGTAAACTACTTTTGGCATTTGATTTCTCCAGACACTTTGAGGTCATTTTTCACACCCTCAAGGGCTAAAGCTGAACTCGCTGACTACTGCCCCCCCCCCACTCTGACACAGAACTGTGGCCTTCAGTCTATGCTTGGGGTGGCCCTGTATTTCCTCTTGGCACAGAAGTCCACATCTGTACCACACTGCCTAATTTGTTCTCCCCCCTCTCTGGGTTCCATGTGCAGAAGAGAACTGCTTGTCCCTCTCTTCTTTGAACTGAGGTTGTAATTCCAGCAGAAACACCTGCTGGTTTTCTTTTGTATCGGTGTTCAGGTAGTGCTTGCCATGCAAAGCCTGTTCTTTTGATGTTCAGTGTGTCCCCAAAAGGTCCCCGTGCGTTTCAGAATGCTGCCTTTTATTCCTTTATCCACAAATCACCCATAGAGAAGCGTTTTGCCTGCCCTCACATGCTCCAGTGCATAGCAATTAGGTGACTCAAAGTGACACTCAAGCAGGGGCTATTCCATCAAGCATTATCTGGCAAGATCAGCTTGTCTCCTGTTGTCTCATCTGCTTACTTGTGTTTGCCAATCCAGGAAGAAGTGTAGCAAAGCTTGTGGTTTGGTACCTCATCCATTTAGGTTTTGCAACAATGATTTCTCCCCCTGACAGTGAAACACACACACACACAGAAACACAAAGCCAGCCATGCAGGCCTTTGGATGGAACTCACAGGAAGACCTGGGAAATGCTATAGCACAGAGAAAGCATGTTGTTCAATGAAAATTTACAAGGGTGCCAAACCAGGATAGTGTGTGAAGTTAGGTTTTCAGACCAGGACAGGGCATGCCCTGGTCCAAACCCCTACCTAACTATTGTTAAATGTTCTTGGGTCATGTCTGGGTCTGCCACAGGGAATTTCAGTTAGAAGTAAACAATTTGGGACTCAGTTTAAGCACAGAGGGGGCTCCATCTGGATTGGGATTGCAAAACAAGGCTTCCTGAGCCTCCCCCCGTGCTGTTTTCCCTATCCAAAATGATTGCAGGGATGCAGATTCTGCATTGCTCTAGGCTAGCCAAACAATGCAGTGGGGCAGTCCCAATCCGAACAAGGACCCACACATTACACAGTTTCCCAGAAGGCAGTGCACAGCTCACATCTGGTTGAAGGTCATCTAAGGAGACCCAGTCATGACCAGGTAATGATAACTGGGCTCTGGATCATGAAACTTACTGCGTAATATTGGGCCAGCCACTCTCTTGGCCTACCTCATAGTGAATCGTGCCGTTTTTCAGGTTATTCTGGAAGCCGTCGAAAATCACTTCTCTGCACTTGACAATCGTGTCTAAAAGAGCTCTGGCAGCCTCGCTTTGCTTTGACGGAAAGGAGGTGGGGAGGGGAGGAACTGAGCGGAGAGAAGGATCGTCTTGAGTCATCTTGTCGTCAACCCAGGTTGTCGTCAACCCTTTGAGGCTGTGCATGGTGGTGAAGCTGGAGATCCGATGCAAATATTAGGATTTGTTTCATAGAATGAAATGGGGCTGGAGAATCTGTGGATATGATGTGCTGACAATGCCCAGGAGTAGAATGGTACAAAGGACTTCATCCACTAACGTCAACTGAGAGGCATTCTCTTGGGGCTAAGGCAGCAAAGCAGTGCAGCTTCCCTTGAAGGCATCCGTGCCCTTTGACAATAAAGCCGGCAGAATGCTTTTGAGCCGTGCTCACATCTGTCTTTGCCATGCGGATTGCATGGCAGAGACTATCAGGGCTTCCATAAACCAATCCTCGTAGAGACTTGGTAGAGTTCCCTCAAAAGGTTCTTTATGTTGCTGTGTGACGAGAAGAGAAGGGCCAACAGGCGTAGCAAGGAAAGGAACTCAGGGCTGATCTTTGATGCTAGCGATGGCACTTTGCTACGAGGACCCTTCCCTGGACTCAAGTTTTCTTTATACCGCTATGTAATATCTGACATTCTGTCCTCCTTTCAATTCCATTTTGTCGAAACTGTAATAGTCAATACATTAATTGCCTGCAAGGAATCCTGCTCGAATCTCCCGTATTGCAGCATCTTTAGGCCAGGCTTTTAGAATCAGTTCCTTGTTTTTAACGAAACTGAGTAACCTTGTTTGAGTTTTAATTTTATTACTTTTTATTTCCTTACTTGCATTGCTCATTATGCCAATAAAGGCATTTGTATCTGTATCAAGAGGCTGAGAAGAACTGCTGGTGAGGGTGCTGGGCAAAGAGCTTGGGGGAAGGAACTGGAGCTGGAGGAAAGCACGACCAATGAAGGAAGAGGATCCAGCCTTCTAAAGTTCTAGAAAGAAAATACAGGCCAAGAAAATGTAGGGGATTCTCTTTGGCTGTTTCCAAATGGCTTCATTTTCAAGGAGGGGCATCCAAACAATGTCATCTTTTAACTGTCTTCTTTGCATGTTTCCCACATACTCTGCATGCTCTTTCTGAGCCCTGCTTCATGATTATCTTATTGGAAAGAGGCGTGTCCGATCCCCTTATCGCACAGTCTGTATGGGAAGGTGTTCATTCTCAAAGCTCCCGCCCCGACTGATGCGGTTTTGCTGCCATCAGCTCTGTGTGTTTTCCGCACCAGACAGCTGGAGTCATTTTTTTTTAAACCGTACTTTTCAAAAAGCCCTTGGAAAGACTTCCAGTTGCAGGGAAAATAGCATCTATGAAGAGCTGATGGCAGGAAATTATGTAGGACCCCCCCCCCATGGGAAGCCCCCCTGCCAGTGTGCATGCCGTTGCATTTGCAACAGCTATGAAAACAGCAGGCGGTGTTCTTGCCGTGTGGAAGCAGCTGAAGAGTCTTGGCTTCTTTCCCTTCTTCTGAACTGGATCATATACAAAACCTGTGGGCTTCACGTGATTATCCTAGGAACACCACGTCCCTGTATGCAGTAGCATGGCAGGAATCCCCTAGAATGTAATGATTTAGCACCAGATGTGGGGAAAGTTGATTTGACGCAAGGTCTTTGACTTTTCCTTGGGTGATGAAGAAAGCAGACAGTGAGAGTGTCAATTCATAAATCTGTCATTCCTGGATGGTGGACATATGCAGATTTCTTCAAGGTCACCCAGTTGGTCGGGCAAGCGTAGAAAAGAAGACGACCTTCCTGCATTGCTTTGCCATACAAATTGTCTCCAAAATATAGATTTGTTTGAAGGGCAGGCATCATTTGCCCTTACAGATCACCCACAGCCCTATACAAATACTTTACAGCAGGGGTAGTCCAACTGCAGCCCTCCAGATGTCCATGGACTACAATTCCCATGAACCCCTGCCAGCGTTTGCAAACGCTGGCAGGGGTTCATGGGAATTGTAGTCCATGGACATCTGGAGGGCCGCAGTTGGACTACCCCTGCTTTACAGTGTCCGTGAAGACGTACTTCGGATGCAGAGCTTTTCCAGCCTGTGCCATAATCCGTGACCTTTACATGAGATGGAAATAGCCCTGCAGCCTTTCTCACGCTATTGGTGTGAATGTGTGTTAGATTTTGCCCTTGCAAAATTGAAGGACTAGGAACTAACTGAAAGGGGTGTGTACGGAAAGACAACAGTAGGGCTCCCAATTGATCAGACCAGCAAGCAAGCCAAATGGGGTATCCAACAAGGAGTGGGAGGGATACCCATCAAGATGATGTTCATTCTCGGATTTAAGTGGGTCTGTCTCGAGTGTTTTTCTCACAAGCTGTTTAAGAACACCCCCCTCCCCCAAAAAGACACTGTAGTAATTTTTACTGTAGGTCAATTTTACTATGTGACCTAGACACAAGTGGTAACGTGGTGTGCACCAGGCTCTTGAAGGGATATGTGATTAGCCTGTGTTAACTGCAGGCAAAAATAGCATGTAAACTACCCTAAATCCTTTAGGATTATGAGATTCTGGTGTGGCAGTCTGTGCTGGCCAGTTTGCTGACCACAGGCGGGAAGGGGAGAAAGAAAGGCCCATGTCCTGAGCTGCCCGGGAGCCGTACTGGAACTCCTTAGGAGGTACATTATGCCTTCTAATTGTGAACCTGACGGTTGCGTGGATCAGAGGAGCAGAGAAATTATGCCACCTGGGGACAAGGTACAGATTCCTGCATACTCGTGGAAACCTCTGAAAAAAATATATGCAAAAGATTCCAAAAAATCACCCAGCTGCCCATTAGGAACCGTGGGACACTAAAGGCAATTGAGAAGAAAAAGAAAAACAGGGCCTGCACTGCTTGCTTCCAAAATTGCACCTGTGCTTCAGGCTACAGATATCAGTTTCTCTGGAGAAAATGCCAGATTAGGAGGGTGGACTCTGGGGCATCACAACCCCGTGAATGCCTCCCTCTCTCCGCACTTCATCCTCCCCCAGCTCCATCCCAAAATCTGAGGGATTTCCTGGTTCAGTGTTGGCAACCCTAGTTTGGCTTGCTTCAGCCTCTAGCATCTGCAAGTGTGTGTGGGGGACTGAGAGTCTGTTGTAGGGCTGTCTCAATGCATGGGCATGTTGGGTAGTTGTCCGGGGGCTCCACGAGTATAGGGACCCCATGCTAATCTATGTAATCTAACTCTTTTTGGTCCTGGCACCAACCTGGTGGATTGTGTTCCCGGGAGAGCTAAGGGCCCTGTCAGAGCTTTCAACATTCCGCAGGGCCTGCAAGACGGAGCTCTTCCGCCAGGCATTTGGTTGAGGCCGGGCTAGGAAGACCTGCTCCCTCCCTGTGTGGGTCTCTTATAGCCGCCAGGACATGTCTGCAGCTGCACTCTGGGGAATTTGCAACTGCTAATTCTGGGGGCCGGAAGGAATACGGTCTAGTGGTTTCATCCTGTTTTTGTTTTTGCTGCCATCATGGGTTTTTCCTGAGGTTTTGATTATCTTATGGATTTTTAGATTAATGTAAACTGCCACAAGCCGGTGTTTCTGGGAGTGGCAGTATAAAAATTTGAAAATAATAATGATAATGATAATGATAATAATGTATATGTTGATACTTTATGATATATGAATGGACAGGCTGTCTTGATCAATCTTTGCTGTACAGCATGTTTTAAAACATTTAACCCTGATTTTGTTGGCGGCATTGATAAATATAAGCTTAATCTTATCGATAATTTACATTTTTATTCCTGTAAGTGGTTGTGTAGTGCACTGCTTTGTCGGGGCCCTCTAACGCTGTTCTGATGGCCCTGGTCTGCAGTTGTGGTTTACATCTCTGGCCTGCATTGCTTTCAGTCCTCCTCCCTCTGTCCCAGATTCTACAAGCTTTTAAGGACTCTGATCCCTTTGAGAGTCTGGGGAGCGACATTCATTCAGGTCAGAGTAACAGTCCTCCCTCCATCCTAACTAATCACCTTCAGGAGTCTTGCGGGGGAGGGCATAGATCCATCACATGTTTGTCTTGTCCTTCATCCAAGGAGCTCAGGACAGTATATTTGATTCTCTCCTCTTCATCTACTCTATGAGACAGATTAGGCCTTTGAAGTCAGGCCTTCAAAGACCTAGCTTAACACTTTAACCATTCGACCACATGGTCTCTTCCCAACTGTCTTTAAGTAACCTGGTCTGGGGAATAAAGGAAGGGTTGGGGTATGGCATAAAATGCATAGCCCAAAGCCCAATTAGTACACACATACAAATCCCAATTCTTACTTAAGGAGAAGTGAGGCAAGAAGGCCTCTTTCCCCATCCAGGGATAGAAGAACAGCTTCCTGCTAAGCCATCAGTGCTAAAGAGCAATTGTTTTAGTCCCCTAGACGTCAGGGGTTCAGAGCAAGAAGCTACTACTCTTGGTCAACTATCTGGGACGATGGTACTATTGGGAGACGAGGCTATCCCAGGAGTCTCTGTCTTTACTATTCCTCATTGACCCTCTAATTGTCTTTTCTATACTGGTCACCATTGGGCCATATAGCAGTTACATGGCTGCCGTGCATCACTAAATAGCTCTAGAATGGTGAAAGCCATACATCCATGTGCAAAGGATACTTGGCTGTGGAATCAGAATGTGTGTAGCTGTGTTGCGTAGCAGTTAGACTAGAGTGTTGGACTAGGATCTGGGGGGCCCAGGTTAAAATCCCCATTTTGCCACACAAGCTTCTTGAATGATCTTGGGCTGTTCACATACTCTTAACCTAACCTACCTCACAGGGTTGCTATGAGGATACAGTGAAAGCCAAAATAATGTAAGTCACTTTGGTTCCTCTTTGGTGGTGGTGGGGTATAAATGAAGTAAATAAATTTTAAAATTCCAATCCCCTGTCTTTTTCCTTTTGTTTAGCTACCCCCATTTTGGATTGAGTTGAAACAGTGTGGTGATTCCTTTAAGACTGTTATCTCTTGGGGCTTGCATCGACCTCTGGGAATTATAAGCCCTTGGGGATTTCTTACTGTGGGAAAAGCTTCCCTTCTTTCTTTCCCTCTCCATTTTTGTTTGTTTGTTTATTGCAGATTTGAGCGTATTCATACCAAGAAGGGGAATTATAACAGACCTCCTGTGGCAAATCAAGAAGATGTGGATGATTTGGCCATGTTGGAAGTACTAGATGAGGTAAGGCACCTGACCCAAAATGGTTGCCTATCTCTGGTGTAAGATGTCTTCAGCTTGGAAGCTGAAGGTACCAAGACCAATATCAGATCAAGTCAACTGAAAGCCTTCAAGATGACCTTTCCCGTTCATGGCATGCAGGAGGTCCTTCATACTGTCAAAATTTCGAATAACAGGAAATTCTTCCCTCTTTGTTTCCAAAAAAATAGAACACGGTAACAGAGCAACTGCAAAAGAACTACTCCAGGAACCAGATATATGCCTACGTGGGAGATATTCTCATTGCGATCAATCCTTTCCGAAACTTAGACCTTTATTCAACAAAGGTGTGAAAATTAATTTTTTTCTACACGTTATGTTTTAGCAGGTACCTGTACCATAGTCACATAGGAGTAAAGCAGCAATACTTCTCTAGCTGCACAAAGTCACTAGTGTCATAGCCCATCCTTATCTCAAAAGACCTGGCTGTTTGGTTCACTGGATCCTGATGGGCTTGGCCCAACCATATTTGATGCAAGTGTAGAAGCCTGCGTTACAGGACCATCCCAACTGCTATGTCTAGTAAACTCAGTGGATTTAGATGGCGTCAAGCCGCTGGCAAGGGAGCAACTGCGAGCCGTGGTACGCGCGGCTCGCAGTTGCTCCCTTTTCGCCAAGGCGGGAATCGGAGAGGCCAATTGGCAGGCGCAAAGCGCCTGCCAATTGGCCCCGCCGATGGTCTGTCCAGAGGAAGGGGCCAATCGGCACCCTTCCTTATCCCGGACAGAGCCCGCCCTAACTCCTCCCCCAAAGCCCTTACGCCTTTATTTAGTCAGGGTTAGGATTGTGAACCGCCGTGAGACCTTTTGGCGAATGGTGGTATATAAATCCAATTATAAATAAATAAATAAACATATTTACTACTTACCCACACCGTGCAGAGTTCCATTTCTTGATATTAGGGCATTTCAGTTACCCTTAAAACGGAAGAAGAAGAAGAAGAGTTGGTTCTTATATGCCGCTTTTCCCTACCCGAAGGAGGCTCAAAGCGGCTTACAGTTGCCTTCCCATTCCTCTCCCCACAACAGGCACCCTGTGGGGTGGGTGAGGCTGAGAGAGCCCTGATATCACTGCCCGGTCAGAACAGTTTTATCAATGCTGTGGCGATCCCAAGGTCACCCAGCTGGCAGCATGTGGGGGAGTGCAGAATCGAACCCGGCATGCCAGATTAGAAGTACGCACTCCTAACCACTACACCAAACTGGAAGGATCTTGGTTGACATTTACTGACATTCTGGCCTGAGCACCATTATAGACTGTAGGGTAAGTCATGCGTGTCACTCAGCCGTCAAAGCTGTGACAAGGGCTACAAAGGCCATTCAAAATGAAGGGTTCAGTGGTGAACAAAAAGGAAGAAGGAACCCCCTTACATGGGGCGCTGTTTTGTCTAGGATCAACACTGCCTAGCCACTGGTATGACCTTACTAGGCTAAAACTAGTCAAATATGGTTAGAAACACAAGAAAACACAACGGTATGACATAAAGGAATGATACAAATAATCTTTCTGTGCTCTCTTCTTCAGCATTCCAAGCTGTACATCGGGGCCAAACGGACAGCCAATCCCCCTCATATTTTTGCTGTGGCTGACATTGCATACCAGTCCATGGTCACCTACAACTCAGATCAGGTACTGGCGCTGATCTGGGAAGTCCACTTTGATATTTCTCTTCTGTGTAGAACGATGCTTATCGTGGACTCTCTTCTGTTCTTGCCTTCAGTGTATTGTCATTTCTGGAGAAAGCGGAGCAGGGAAGACCCAGAGTGCCCATCTTCTGGTTCAGCAGCTTACTATTCTTGGGAGGGTATGTTTTAGACAAAGACTGCTCCTAGCTCTGTTTTAGATTTTCCTTTTGCCTCCACTTATCCTTCTCCAGTTCAAAGTAATGGTATCACTGGCAGTCATGACTGGTGCTAAGGAAACTCCAGGTCAGATGCCTACTCAGAGGCACAATTTCAGCAGGCCAGACTGAAATTACAGAGTGGCATCTTTTGCTACACAAGCTTCACGCCTCCCAGATTTCTAGGAAAGCTCTATTGCCTATGCGCAGACAGGGTGGATCTCTCCACTAATCCATCATGTACAGTCCAGAAGCCAGGACACCAGCTGGATAACATAATATAGATGGGTATGTCCTTCGACATATGAGACCCCTGAATGAGATGGGTCACTGTGTTCTGTGGGCAGAGGAGGATTCAAATAATTGTGAACTTCTCATGCTTTCTATAGTTTGTCATGAGAGAGGTTATTGTGATCCCTGACTAAGAAAATGGTCACAAGTGTATTGCACTGAAAAAGAATGATTTTATCCAAGCAATTCTGAGAAACGTTTGTATTTGCAGGACCACTTTTCCCTGTATGTTCTCCAAAGATCTTTAAAATCTGGTAACTGAAATCTGCTCAGTATCCCTAGTCCCAAGGACATCATACTTGCCTCAACCAGGGCCAGGGCTTTTTCGGTCCTACCTCCAGCCTGTTGGTACAGTCTACTGCAGGGGTGGGCAACTGTGGCCCTCCTGATGTTCATGGACTACAATTCCCACGAGCCCCTGCCAGCCAATGCTGGTAGAGCTCATGGGAATTGTAGTCCATGAACATCTGGAGGGCCACAGTTGCTCACCCCTGGTCTACTGAATGAAATCAGAGTTCTGTGGGACTTTAATCAGGGCTTGTAAGTAAGATAATCAGGCAATTCAGTGTTTAATGTCTGATTCTAACATTTTAAAATCTATTAATTCAAATTCCTAAGCTCGTATTTTATTTTACCTGTATAATTTATATTGTTGTGAGCCACCCTGAATCCTTGGAAAGAGGGTGGCAAATAAATGTAACAATATATAAAACTGCATTTTTTGAAAGCTTCTGGCTTTTTTAATGTAGGCTAATAACAGGACACTTCAAGAAAAGATTCTTCAAGTCAACAATCTTGTGGAGGCTTTTGGAAATGCGGGCACTATAATTAATGACAATTCCAGCCGATTTGGGAAGTATCTAGAAATGAAGTTCGCTTCCAGCGGAACTGTTGTGAGCGCTCAGATTTCAGAGTATCTCCTAGAAAAGTCCAGAGTCATCCATCAGGCTGTGTAAGTAAAAGGGGGAACAGTGGGTCACTTCCAAAGAAGAGAGAGGATGGGCGGTACAAGGTAAATGGTGGGGGGGGGGAGGACGGGACTATGTCTGCCTATTCTGCTTCTTGGGCTGCTAGACATCTACATATTAGTTACAGAAGTTATGTAAAGTTGTTGTGCATAAGCCTGTCTCACATATGGACCCACCAGGTATCTACATTTGTTTAGGGTTTCTAAGTAGAAATTCAGATGTAGTCCAGCTGAGTTGATAATTTACTGGATTTTCAGTGAGTGAATGACCCCCTCAGTTGGACTGCATCTGAATTTCTACTTATGAGCTCTACCCAGATGTTTTATTTGATGTGTGTCCAGAAGTGAGACAGTGTTCTGGGGAAGCATAGTGTTGCTCTCTTATCTCGTATAGGTATCAAGTCAGTTGGCAAAGAAGGGTGTAGCTCTGTTTAGGACAGCCCTGCTGAGTGCTTATTAATTCATGTAGATAAGCCATACATTTTGCCATGCAAGCAAATATCAGCACTAACGCCCTGCTGAATAGTATCACAGCAGTAGGGACTGGACGTCCTTGGTACTGTTTTGATTTCATTGTAGTACCTGCCAGATTAACTTTTTGTTATTTCAGTGGTGAAAAGAACTTCCATATTTTTTACTACATCTATGCTGGTTTGGCCGAGAAGAAGAAACTAGCACATTATAAATTACCAGAAAATAAGCCTCCCAGGTAACATTCTGTTTCTATTGTGTTTCTGTTGCTGTCCTGTTGAGTGTTTTCACATGAACCCAAGTCAATATATAATTGGGATCTCTTGCCTAGAATGAACCTTTTACACCGTGGACTAAAGATTTGTTCTGCGCCTGCTTTGAATTTTCACTTTCTTGCTCCCTCCGTCCCTTTAGGTACCTGCAGAACGATCTGCTTAGAATGGTGCAAGATTTCATGAACAATAGTTTCTATAAGTCCCAATTTGAATTAATTGAGCAGTGCTTCAAAGTGATTGGCTTTACGATGGAGGTGAGTTCTGGCATTTGTAGCTTCTACTTCAATAAAAAGGGTCGTCATGTATTTGCAATGAAAGGAGCAAGCAGAAAGTGGAGGGAAAGTGCTGCTGGGAATAAACATACTGGACAGATGTAGCCATATTTAACACTTACTGGAAAAGGGCATGAAAAATGTCAGCTCCAGGGCATGTAACCAAGGGTCATAACAAAAGTCAACACAATCTTTTCAGAAATGCCCAGAATAATTTTATAACTTTGTACATTGTGATATTTCCTTTCCTTTCCTTTTTTGTTTGTTTTGAAGCCCCAATCCCAGCCTAGATGTATTACAGTGTTTGGCTGGTCTCACCACATGTGCCTGCATTCAGCCTGTGAAGTTATTCTTACATTCCCCCACCCCCCAACCCCCGTGTAAACAGCACAGCACCCAGTGATGGTACAGCCATTGGATTTCCAGACTCAACTCTCAGCCATAAGCTCTCTGCATGACCTTGCCCAGACACCCCCTCTCTCAGCCTCACATTCCTCATGAGCTTTCATGACGATAAAATGGCAGAAGACAGAACTGAATACAGCTCTGCGATAAAAATGCAATAGAGAAATCTGCCACTCCCACTGTAAATATCTTTCTTTTCTTTTTTACAAATTCCCATCAAATAAATATCATGGGAATGGACCTACTGTGTAGTCCTAAGAACTCACGTTCTTTCAAGTCCTCATCAGAGCCAGTTTGGTGTAGTGATTAGGAGTGCGGAGTTCTAATCTGGCAAGCCGGGTTTGATTCTGCACTCCCACCACATGCAGCCAGCTGGGCGACCTTGGGCTCGCCATGGCACTAATAAAGCTGTTCTGACCCTCACACCCTCCAGGCTAATGACTGGCCACTTTCAGAGGGGGGGTCCATATGATCATATCACCTGACAAATGTTGAACAAATTTAACAAATACAAATTTATTAACTCCCGCCGATATGGGAAAACCCTTCCAGGGCTGTCAAAAAAACCCAGGGTTTCATGAGACCTTGGTTGAGAAAGCCTGGCTTAGATGGTGTAATGTCTTTGGAGTCATTAGTCCTGTCTCCCTGGCTATTAAATAATAAAGATTCTAAAGCTGTGAATAGTTCTCTAGGAGTAACAAAGTGGCATTAGCTTCTGAGTTAACCTGGACCATTTACCTAGACAGGGTTGAGACACCTGAATCTGTTGCATTTATTCTACAGCTCAGCCTGGGAGTCCCTTCAGTGTTCCGTATGGTCATGGCTTTCAATCATGTCATCTTCCATCTAAATATTTTCTCATTCGAAGCGTACTGTAAAAAGGGAGTTTGTAGCAAATTGGATGCAGCCCAGTAGTAAAATGCTGATTCCCGGCTCCCGCTTTCAATATTGAAATGAGGAAGGGTTATAATGCTGCTTGCAGCCTGAGGCACCTATTACAAGAGTATAATTGCCTTATTTTTTGTGCACCTGTCTTTCAGGAACTAGGGAGCGTGTACAGCATACTTGCTGCCATTTTAAATGTTGGTAACATTGAATTCTCATCAGTGGTAACTGAGCACATGATTGACAAGAGCATCATTTCCAATCCTACGCCTCTTGAGAACTGTGAGTTTCCTGTCCTTTTACACATAATTAAATGCCTCGTGTGCTTAAATGAACTGTCTAGTTAATTATGAACCGTGGAGTTATCTGCATGTCCAAGAAATTGTGGGTCATGGCCTGTGAAACGCCAAACAGCCTGGATCCAGCAGATCTTTGTATGTCCTTGCTTCTGGCTCTCCACCTGCTGATGTTCAGCAGATAGGAACCTGCCTTAAAATCCAACTATTGGAGTTCAATTTGTGAGGTCTCTGTCCTGGTCCCCAAAACCTTGACATTTTCTTTCAAGGGGAAGCCTTTCTATATCCCTCCCTGTCTGAAATTAGGCAATTGCAGAACAAAGACTGAAGGCTGAAGCATACCTCAAGTGGGAGATCTGTGATGGGACCTCCCCAATATTTTCCTTAGCATTAAAAACCAACAGTCAGAAACCTCAATTTCAGCTGGAACCAAATGATGATAAAATAAATGCCAAATACACTGAATGTGTTGTGCCCACAGAGTTAAGGTTACTTTGACAAAGTGCGTATTTGAATAATAAAGCAAATGTTTTGAATGTCCCACCTTGGACATTCTAAGCTGTCCTGGCTTTCTAACAGTTTAAAGGTGGAGGGGGGGAATAAATATTGGGAAATATGTGAATTTCCCAATATTTATGAGATTGGCTGTGGTCACCTCTTGGTTGGCTGTGGTCATCTTGCTAGCCCATGGGTGACAAGGTCACTCCGACCTTTCATGAGATGCTGTGCAGCTTGTAGAGTGCTGTGGGGTGCTATTAGAAGAAACACAATTTCTATATAGATATAATATATAGATATAAACACTATATTATTCAATAGAGGTTGAATTTCCCAATTTGGATTTTCATGATATTTACATTTAAAGGACAACCATTGAAGAAAATTTCCATTTGAAAAAAGGGACATGCCTAGAAACCATTCTGGTTGGATCCTACGTGATAATAAACAAACAAGAATGAAGAACCCTTTATTTTATTCTGTAATAATTTTAGTAACATCAACAGTAGCCTTGGGATAGGTTTTCTCTTTCTCTTATTGTGGTTGTGACTGTTGCTTGAGTCATATGCTCTGACGTAGCTTTGAAACTTTACATTGACTCTTACTGTGCATCTGCTAAAACCCCCCTCGTGTGAATAGCATTGGCAGGCAGTATCAGCAGGCAGGACCGGTCAAATGGCTGCTCCTGACATAGAATCACAGAATCATAGAACCATAGAGTTGGAAGGGGCCATACAGGCCATCTAGTCCAACCCCCTGCTCAACGCAGGATCAGCCCTAAGCATCCTAAAGCATCCAAGAAAAGTGTGTATCCAACCTTTGCTTGAAGACTGCCAGTGAGGGGGAGCTCACCACCTCCTTAGGCAGCCTATTCCACTGCTGAACTACTCTGACTGTGAACATTTTTTTCCTGATATCTAGCCTATATCGTTGTACTTGAAGTTTAAACCCATTACTAACATCAGACAGTCTTTAGCCAACAGGCAACATCGCCTTCTAGCTACCGAAACCCTGTCTAATCCAGTTGTTGGCAGACCTCCATGGATCACATACAAGGATCATTGTAGGCTGCTACCAATTATATTCTGTTTTATGCCCCGGCTGGGTTTTTGTTTTGTTTTTTAAATCTTATTTTTATGATGCTTTGTGGGTTTTATATATTTTATAGTAGGAGCTGCCTTAAGCAGGTTGTCTGGCAAGGCAGCATATAAAGGTAAAGGTAAAGGTATCCCCTGTGCAAGCACCGAGTCATATCTGACCCTTGGGGTGACGCCCTCCGGCGTTTTCATGGCAGACTCAATACGGGGTGGTTTGCCAGTGCCTTCCCCAGTCATTACCGTTTACCCCCCAGCAAGCTGGGTACTCATTTTACCGACCTCGGAAGGATGGAAGGCTGAGTCAACCTTGAGCCGGCTGCTGGGATTGAACTCCCAGCCTCATGGGCAAAGCTTTCAGACGGCTGCCTTACCACTCTGCGCCACAAGAGGCTCTTTAGGCAGCATATAAATATTCTAAATCCATATATTTTTTTAAAATCTTATTCTGCATTGATTCTTACATTCACTGCCAACTGCATCCATGCTGGCAGAGGGACCCATGAATAGCTATCCTCTTGTAAGGATTGATTCAAATGGGTAGCCGTGTTGGTCTGAAGTAGCACAATAAAATCAGAGTCCTGTAGCACCTTTAAGGTCAACAAAGATTTATTCAAGGCGTGAACTGTCGAGTGCAAGCACCTTTCGTCAGAAAAAGGGTGTCTGACGAAGGGTGCTTGCACTCGAAAGCTCACGCCTTGAATAAACCTTTGTTGGTCTTAAAGGTGCTACTGGACTCTGATTTTATTGTAAGGATTGTATTTCAGAACATCTTAGATTTCTAGTACCGGATGGCACATCCATTCTAGAGCTGCACGGGGACTCCTGCCTTTGAATTTCTGTGGGGTAATCCTATAAGTGGCAATCATTCAGTTCATTGGTAAATTTTTGTCTGCACATCCTGTGGCCAGTTAGAGAACGTCCCTCTTGCTGTGGCATGTAGTGTCAGCACAAGAAGGTGTACTAAAAACCCAAGTACTATTTGTGCCCCCTGATTTTGTTCACCCTGACCCACGGCGTTGAAGCATAGCACAACCTTATGAAGCCTCGTCCGTAGGAATTGCTTCTTTCCTTAAGGAACTGGAGTGAGATCCGAACGTGGGGTCGCTTCTTTGTTTTCCAGCTGCGTCCTTGCTGTGCATTCAGGCGGATGAACTGCAAGACGCTCTCACCTCGCATTGTGTGGTGACCCGAGGGGAAACCATCATACGCCCCAATACGATGGAAAAGGCCACAGACGTAAGGGATGCCACCGCCAAAGCCCTCTACGGGCGTCTCTTCAGCTGGATAGTCAATCGTATCAACGTGCTGCTCAAGCCAGATACGGGGTTAAGGTAAGGTTTTTGCTTTAAAGTATTGGCAGGCCAACAATTTGGGGCACAGGTTAGCCAATGAAAACTCATTGTAACTTGAGTTACTGGCACAGGGAAGTTCTAGAAATAATAATATCTTCCCATTCATAATGAGGGACATTAGGGAAATCTGCCCATCAGTTCCAGTTCTGAATCTTTCTGGCATTCAATAGTGGAAGAAAGAAAGATGACATGCAAAGATATTAAAGGAATGTGTTTGTTTTGAATGGCCAAGTTACTGCACCCAAGTTTACTCCACTTATAAAATACTTTAAGCATACTTTTGAGAACTGTGATCTGGACACTGGAGTACAGCTCCCAAATCTTGTACAGATCCATTGGGAAAGTAAACTGTATTTATTTATTTATTTGGATTTTTATACTGCCCATTCTTTACAGCTCTGGGCGGTTTTTCAGCCATTAAAACATGCTTTTTCAGCATTAAAAAAAAGCCAGTCATGAATTATTGAATTTAAACATAGTTTCTGTGTAACATCTTTCCCCCTCAGAAAAGTAATATCTGAGGTAAAACAGTTGACAGTAAAACAGTATTTCTTCCACTTTGATTGGGGAAGTAGAACACATTGGCCTAATTTCTGTTCAGACCTTTCTATCCCAAGTGATGCCTTTACAGCCTAGGACAAGGCCAGTCCTGCAACATAAGAGCCGTTTGTCCCTGATTCTGTCAAGGTTAGTTGCTGTGAGGCAATATGTTTGTGTAACATCAGATTTGCAATTCAAATTAACAAATTGCAATTCAAATTAGTATGCAAATATTTCTCTGTTGTGTGAATACATTGCCCGGGAGCAAGGGCGACATACCCTGGAACCATTCTACTGACAGACCAGATCCTTGCAGTTCTTCTTCCAGCCTTTAACTCACTCCCTTTACAGGATAATATATTTGAAGCTGTCCTTCTCCCAGACTGGGCCAGAACAGTCCCAGTCTTTTCCTGGGTGTAAACTGCACGGAGCTTTTATTCCAACCCCAGGTCGATTCAGTCCCTGCCCTCTTCCGTTTTGATTTGGGGCAATTTAAATTTTCCTTCTGCAGCAAGAAGGATTGATCCGGAGTGACCCTACCTTTATTGTGCAATATCTTAGAATGCTTTTAATGCTCAATATATTTTAAAATTGCATTGTTTTGAATCTGGGCTCTCCTCCGTGGTAGAGAACCCATGATTAGCCACAGGTGGTCATGTGACAAACTTGCCTTAAAGGAGAAGCCCCTAATTTCTCTCAACTTCTGTCGGCCTTGGATTTTTTTTCTGCTTTCTTTGATCCTCCCCTCCCCCCTTCAAGAAAAGAAAGGATTTTTTCCTCCCTCCTCTGACTTCTTGGATCCTCTCCCCCCCCCTTCAAGAAAACAAAGAAAGAGTCTCCATTTGCCTCCCCCCCCTCTTCTGAGCCTCCCTAACCACATGCAGAACACTTTCCTGTTTCAATGGTGGGGGGAGGAAGACTCGAGTTCAAATCGATCTGAATGCAACAGGATTGACAATGGAATAAACAAAGTAAGTGCAGACTCTGCCCTGATGTCATCCCGCGAGGGTTGGCCCAAGTGCATTAGGGCAGGGGTAGTCAACCTGTGGTCCTCCAGATTTTCAGGGACTACAATTCCCATGAGCCCCTGCCAGCAAACGGCAGCAAACGCTGGCAGGGGCTCATGGGAATTGTAGTCCATGAACATCTGGAGGACCACAGGTTGACTACCCCTGCATTAGGGGCATAGTTGAAAAAACAGCTGTGCTGTTGAAACTGATGTGAAATAACTCTGGGAGAAACATAATATGCATGCTGTGCCTTTTCAGCGGAGGCGATGAGGGACTGAACATTGGGATTCTTGACATCTTTGGCTTTGAAAACTTCAAGAAAAATTCTTTTGAGCAGCTCTGCATCAACATTGCCAATGAGCAGATCCAGTTCTACTTCAATCAGCACGTCTTTGCATGGGAACAGGTGGGCATGATCTCTAGTGTGGCTGTTTAAACGTACGCGTAGTATTTATATGGCCTGCCTTTCTCACTGGAGGACCCAGAATGCATCAGTACAATCAGCAGGGTGGGATGTGCGGTGAACAAGTCAGTAGGATTTGGGTTGCAAACATCTGGAACCATCCAGAAATCTGAGAGTGGAACTAAAAATGATTGGTAGGTAGGTAGGTAGGTAGGTAGGTAGGTAGGTAGGTAGGTAGGTAGGTAGGTAGGTAGATAGATAGATAGATAGATAGATAGATAGATAGATAGATAGATAGATAGATAGATAGATAGATAGATAGATAGATAGATATTAACATGATGCAACAAATACAAATATTACCTGGTTAGATGCTACTTACAGGAACTGGCCGTACAAGCTACACCCAGTAGTATAGACCACAGTACCTAACCCTTTGCTCATTTTGTTGCAATACAAGTCTGTTACCAATGCAAAAAAGGCCTCTTGAATAATTCAGCGCGTGGATGGGTGTGGCGCACGTTTAGTTTAGTTTATTAGTTGTTTAGACTGCCCTTCCAGAGAGTTGGCTCAGGGCGGTATTTTTGTTGTTGTTGTTGTTGTTAGGTGCTAAGTCATGTCCGACCCATCACGACCCCATGGACAAAGATCCTCCAGGCCGACAGGGCGGTGTACGAGATATAAAATACAAATTACAATAGATGAAAATTACACTTCAAACTAATTTCAATAAATGGTGACAGATTAAAAATAGCAACAATACAATTGTAGAATGTCTATTGTCGGTGTTGAGTTCGCTCTAAAATTCAGGATGATATGGGGTGGAACAATACCTGGATAGATGGACAGCTGGGTGGGTGTGGCCATAAATAGGGAGACAACTAGGTGTTAACTATATATAGATTCCAACCCCATTTATTTGCGTGTTTGTATCAATATATATAATTAAAATACATTATATACAACATACTCTGAATAAAATTTTAGGTTTCCAGCCTAAAACTACAAATGTAACAAGAATTAAAACTGAGCAAAGCAAGAGATTCATCCTGTCTCTGCTAAGAGGAGGGGCTTCCATCAGCGGAACAGGACCCCCTCACCTCCCCCCTTCCCACTCCAGCCCCAAATGCTTCCTGAAATACTGGTCCTGAGGGGACAAGGGACAATTTGGAGTTCTGCAGTGGGTTGAAGGTAATTGATGAATATAGGCCTCCTTCCATCAGTGAAAACTTACACTGAGACTGAAGCCCATTGAAATAAATTGATTTCTTTTAACATCTCTGCAAACCTCACGTAGCAAAAGCTACTTTAGGAAGCATTCCTCCCTGTGTAAGAGAGAAGAGGGGGTTGCTTTGTACAGATAATGCCTGCTGTAATACAGCATTTTTTCATTGGAACGACTGGGTTTTATATGCAAACACATGCAGATTTAGTCAATTAATCTAGAAAATTAATATACTGAAATTTGTCTGGTTGACTGATCTCCCTTAAATCTATATAAAAATAGCCTGACCCTTCCGAACACAGAATTTCATTTGAGATAGGTCACTTGCAGCTTCTTTTTGAAGAGCCAAAAGAGGACCTCCCAAAAGCCCCTCTTTTGTTTATATATATGCTGTGTTCAGCTCTTTGATTGCTTTCCGCAATTTAAATGTCCACTGGAAAAGAACAAATGCATTAGGTTTTCCATTTACAGTCTCCAAGCAACAAAACACTGTGATAATAGGTTTGATGCAGATGCACTGTTGTTTCGAGGAGGAAAAAGGTGCACTGTGTAATTTATGGTTCAAGAACAAATAAAATAAAATAAGAAAAATTGAGCTTATACCAAGCAGTTTTGGGGAAGTGTCTTCGTAACGATACCGTGAATTTTCTTTGGCAGTGGAACGGGAAGGGGTAGCAATTTACTTTGACCGTGTGATATGGTTTTATTTCTGAAATGAATGATAAATTAGATGCATTTAGCAAAAAATTTCAAGACTTTATTAAAAGGGTGAAAAGGTCCTCAGAGCACCTGGCCATGGTGATCCAAGCAACGGTCACCTCCAGAATTGACTTCTGTAACTCGCTCTACACTGGCCTACCCTTGTCTCTGACCTGGAAATTTCAGCTGGTACAGATTGCATCTGCTAGAGTCCTCACAGGAACACCCTGGAGGGCTCACATCCAACTGGTGCAGAAGCAGCTGCATTGGTTGCCAGCTGTGGCATGGATCAGGTTCAAGGCTTTTGTTTTGACCTTTAAGACCTTTCACAGTTTGGGACCCACATATCTGAGGGACCGCCTGTAGCCCTATGACCCCTACAGAGCCCTATGCTTTGCGGGTACCAACTTGCTGGTGGTACCCAGCCCCGGGTGGTTTGCCTAGTCTCAACCAGGGACAGGGCTTTTCCTGTCCTGGCCCCAACCTGGTGGAATGAGTTCCTGGAAGAACTGAGGGCCCTGCAAGAGTTTTCTGAGTTCCGCAGCGCCTGTAAGATGGAGCCCTTCTACCCGGTCTTTGGTTGAGGTCGGGGTGCAGGAGATCGGATGGGCCCCTCTTGGTTAGATCAGCAGCAGCAGTGGACTGTCGACACCCATAGATGCATACATGCACAGAGCCACCTTCAAAATCCATTGATGTCACTAGGCTTAGAATGGTGTAACTCTGTTTAAGATTCCACTGTTGGTCTTTAGTCCTTGGGGATTTTTTTTTTTTTTTTTGCAAAAGACTTACCGGTCTGAAAGCTGTTATAAATAACTCCTTTGACATTGGCTAGTTACAGCTATATGTGTGTGATGTTAACTGGACCAACTGCAATGGCTGTGGCATCCAGTGTGGCCCTCTAGGCATGTTCGTGTGGCATGTCCTGGGATATGGGCAAGTGAATGGGAAAGGCCAGTCCTCCCCCAGCTTCTACACATTGATCCAGCCACTGTCTCACATTCAGGTTTATTCAAGCTCATGCAAGTTTTGTCATCTGCTCTAGAATGAATACCTGTATGAAGGTGTTGATGCACGAGTTATTGAGTATGAAGACAACAGGCCTTTATTGGATATGTTCCTCCAGAAACCAATGGGATTATTGTCTCTCCTTGATGAGGAAAGCCGTTTTCCTCGAGCCACTGATCAAACACTTGTAGGTAAGTTATAGGCAATTTCAGAGCAGCTTCCCTGGCAGAGGCCCCAAGGTGACTGCTGGAAGGGGTGCAAGCAGGTTATTAGGGTGCCATAAAGGCTTGGCTTGCTCACCGCCATTGAGGGCATGGGAACGAATGCAGCCTCTTCAAACCATGACCATTGTGATGATGCTTCCTGGAACCACAACTGCTTGCTCAGTTGGTTAGCAGTGGTTCTTGGATCTTACATGGCGGGTGGTACTTAGCGGGTAATGATTATAGCATAGCTTGGAGGTAGAAAATATCTTAAAGTGACCCTTGCCAATTTGTACTTAAACGAAGACTGAGAAACTGCAATGCATTTCTTGTTCAAGAGTATATTTACTTATGTTTTCAGTGTGCCTGTATTCAGGTCTCTAAGGTACGCACATCACATCTCTGCAATTAATATTTTTGCCCATAAAAAGTGTTCAGAAGAATGGTAAAAGGGAGCCATAAAACATAGGTCTGTTTTGATACTTTTTTACCCTGGGATATTTGGGGCAAACTTTCTAGAGTCAGTTGGGGAAGCGTCAAAATCCTATGAGATAGATTAAGTTTTAGTGAGAACATCTTTGTGTGTAGCTTTTTGCTGGTTGGGAAAGAATGGAGGAGGGAGTAACTATTGGCATAAATAATACAATAATAATAATACATAAATAATACAAAAATAATGCAAAAATACCAGAAATACGTATCTTTATGGTATCATGTTTAGAACATAATCCATGTGTTTCCTTACAGAAAAATTTGAAGACAACTTGAAGTCAAAATATTTCTGGAGGCCAAAGAGAGTAGACTTGACATTTGGGATTTACCATTATGCTGGAAAGGTAAAAAAAAAAAAATTCTACACCATGTTACAAATATTATCAAAATTGGATATTTTTCATAAAAGATGGGCCAACTACTGGTAATATTCTGCACAAATCCAGAACTGGAGGACTTTTAAAAAAAATTGTGGAGTCAGAAATGTTAATCATTCCCAATCTGTAATAACTTGCAATAATTAAAATTTGCAGTAAATAAAATCACTGCTCCCCATTATTGATTTATATTGTTTGATGATATGCCAAATTATTTTTTTTTCCTCCAGCACCATAACTTAAAAGCAAGCTGTCAGGACATTCTCATTGTTCTTCAACACCTTCGTAAGCAGCGAGTCTGGAAATAGTCTGGAACACTTCCTTCCCCTCACCAACGAGCTAAGCCTACTCATGGCAAGGGGAAGAAGGTCTATAAGTATTAAGAGTTGACATGGCAATCCTCTTGGCTCAAGTAAATGTAAACATGGCCAGAAGAGGCTAGAAGAGGACCATTGGGCCATGAGGGGACCACCCCAGGACTTAGAACAGCACACAGGCAGTGCGAAGCTGTCAGCAGAGGGGAACCAGGGAGCTGGAGCTTTAGCTAGCATATTCTGGGGCCAAGGCACACATGGGATCCTTCGGCTGAAGGGAGCTAAGGTCCTGAAAATGCAGTTTTTCAGGAAAGGCTAGTAGGAGGCAGTTCATGATCATGAACCAGTTTGTGCCCACCCCTCCTTACACTGTACTTCCTTTCTCCATTACATCCTCATAACAATCCTGTGAGGTAGGTTAGGCTGACTGTGTGTGACTGGCCGAAAGTCACCGAGCAAATTTCTATGAAAAGAGCGGGCATTCGAACCTGGGTGTCACAGATTTTAGTCCCACACTACACTGGCCCTTTTGTTGTTGCTGTTACGCAGATTGCCTGCGTAACATCTTTGTATAGGACAATATAGCAGGTGGGTGGCAGGCAAGCAATTGCTCTCTTTGTTTCCTTCCTTCCTTCCTTCCTTCCTTCCTTATTTACTCAGTACAGGCTAGAATCAGTGCATTTCATACTGTGTGAAAATACAGGTTTGTGATAAGCAGTAAGCATGTGGGAAACGATGCCTAACCATTTCTACTGTTCTTTTTAAAAACAGGTTCTGTATAATGCAGGTGGGTTCTTAGCGAAAAACAGGGACACCTTGCCAGCTGACATCGTACTGCTCTTGCGATCTTCGGAAAACTATTTGACCAGGCAGCTGGTCATCCACCCGCTAACAAAAACAGGTAATAGCATTTCACGGTGCTAGAGTTGCCAGGTTGAGTTTTGCTCCCCTTAAATTACCACTGGGCTAGTGTTCTCGGCCCACCGAGGTTTCGGGGGCTAGGGGAATCAGTTCCTGGAGGCTGGATTGGTTGGTGGGCTTGGGGAGCCGGGGAAAGGGTATCTGGGACAGGGTCTGCCACCTTTTCCAGTTAAAGAGCTCAACTATGTCACGCCCCTTTACATCACTGAAAATATGACTTAACGTTACTGATGTTGATTAATAATCGATAATGTATTGTTCTCTGTTATGATGTAAACCGCTCTGAGATAGATAGATAGATAGATAGATAGATAGAGATAGATAGATAGATAGATAGATAGATAGATAGATAGATAGATAGATAGATAGATAGATAGATAGATAGATAGATTGATTGATTGATTGATTGATTGATTGATTGATTGATTGATTGATTGATTGATTGATTTACCATAGCCAAGGTGCTGATTGTTGTGAGTCCTTTAGTAGGGCATGGTGCACATTAGGTACACAAGAGTGCCAGTAATTTGAGTACACGGGTGTAAATGTGTATATATGGTTCACATTTCGATTCCTGGCAACTCTTTACCTTTCTATTAAGCATCTCTAAAAAGCCTCTTTACCTTCTAAAAACCTTTGCCTGCCATTCCTTTAATATACTGCAATTCCCCCACCCATCCCTCCTATGTACCTTTTTGTTTTGAAAAGGGCCACAGTCGGTTCTATTTTGAGCCATTTTTGTGCCGGTAGATAGAAATGTTGTCATGAATAACACACAGGTTGCCAACACGAATGCGATGCTGGTAAACTCATTTGGTAGCTATGTTTGGACTTTGGCCCGAATGGCCATAAATAAAATTTGACTTTGACTTTGGTCGCCATGTTTGGACCCAGCGTGCCATTCAGCGCATACTTGGTGGCAATACCAAAGTTTCTCCTCCATGCCCTGTGTGAACTGGCCTATTTTGACTGGGTGTCTTCTCTCGTCCTTGAGGTAATTTGGCACACAGCAAAAGCAAGACTGCGATAAACTACCAGATGTGGACTCCTCAGAAATCCGTCAGCCAAACTAAGGTAAGGAAGAGGTCTGGAAGCTCTCTCAACATTATTCAAAGTACAGAAAGGCAATATTGTTGTTATTGCTGTAAACAGTAAGGAAGTTAACCCCTTCCTTGGTTTCTCTCCCTCTCTCTTCTTTTCTCTTCTGCTTAGCTGGATATCTTTGTGTTGTGCAATTCGTATTCCTTCCGTGAGGTAAAAAAGAAACCGCACTACATTTCCTTTCTTTCTGACTATGGTTTTATAACTACTTGAAGGAAAACAAATCTGAATCCTTAAAGGGGATGATCCTGGCTCTCCCTCTGAAGCATGCTTACTTGAGAGTAGCCACTGCTGAATTCACAGTGACTCCCTTCCAAGTAAATACGTTTTTGGTTGGTATATGTGATTAAACAAAAGATAACATGCAAATGGTTCCAATGGTGATACCGGTTCACGCTCTATTGAAAATAACTTCGAGACACAGTAATGTGAGGAAAATTTGTGGAGTATTTGTTAACGGGCCTCCCAGTCATTGCAAAACAGATACCAAAAACTTCCTTTCCATACAATGCAGATACCTGTATGTTCAGTCATCAAGCTGTGTTCAGTATGTGTGTGCGTGTTTGCATGTGTGTACAGTGTCATACAGTAATGTGGCTGGAGTAACAGTCCCTGACATCTCTTAGTTGCTATTCGGTAGTGCCTAGAATTTAAAATAGCTGGGGTGGGGGGGGGGCATTATCAGTATGTTTCTTTAAAACAATCATGTGTTGAGCTGTCGCAATAAGCTACAACGACAGAGATAAGAGCTGCCACTTTCTTTCTTGATACATATATAGAGTGAGCCAGAAGAAATCACCACACATCATCCAAGAGAAACAACCAATATGAAAACGCAGACTGTTGCTTCATATTTTAGAGTAAGACCTCCGTTTTTATGTATAAACGTTGTTATTATTCTGTATTGTGTAGTAACTATCTGCTGCTGCTTCTCCTCCTCCCTGGAGTGTTACAAATGCTACCCTGCGTCTCGTAAGAGATAATACGTTTGACTTAAAACACAAAATATTTCATGGACTTGTTTACAATATCTAAGGCAGGTAGAGTTTGTGCTAAACATCTTTAAGGCTACTGATGGTTATGCCTTGCTACATTTCAGAGGTTCAGACTTTTCCCTTCCAACGCTTGGATTTTACTTCCAAATTGACTGTAAAAAGCCACCTTCTCCTGGTTAGATCAGTGGCCTTTTTAGTCCAGGATGGCTACTTTGATTGGATTATCTCAAGGAGAGGTCTTTTTGCAACCCTGTTACCTGAAGTCCTTCCATGGAACTGTCGTAAATTAAATATGGGAATTTACGGGTGCATTTTAAAATTTTATTTAAATATTTATTCTCCTCTCCCCACTGGGTCGGACAGTAGCATACCACATCATGGTCCCCTCCTCCATTTTATTCTCACAGTAACTACTCTGCAGGGTAGGTTAGGCTGAGACAATCACAGACAGGTTTTCAAGCAGTTTCCACCTCCATTCAGTAGCCACTTGTAATTTGCATCAGCTGATAACCTCCTTTGCAAGAGGTGCTTTGTTGTACATGTATATATTCAGCCGGGTTTGCTTACGATTACCATAACCCCGGTTAACTCTCACAATTGTGCAGTTCTTCCACCCGCTTTGTTGTGGCATTCAAAGTAGGGTGGTGGAACAAACTGAGATATATTTCTTTTTGATTTTGTTGATAAGCACACTCCATTTGTTGAAGTACTCAGATTTGGACATCGCAGTAAGTTGTGGGTAGATGCCGATGTCTTTAATCTTAGCTCCTTATGTGAAGGGAGCTTGGAAGGAGGGAGCATCCATGACTGAGAATAAACTAGCTCAGCAGGACCAAAATGCATCAAAATATAGACTCAGTGACATTTACCTGACTGGTAAATTTATCTGAAAAACTCAAATCTATTGTGCTTCAAGGCTAGATGTCTGCAGACAAATTACTAGGTCCAATAATATGTGAAATTCATATTCCCTACCCAGCCTTTTGGCCTTCCTTATTTATGTATTTGTTTGTTTGTTTCATTTATATATTTATTACATTTATATACTACCCTCTCTTGAGGCTCAGGGCAATTTACATGAAACAGGGGAATAGGAACAACACAGTAAACTCAGGGCCATTTCGCACGGCTTCAAAATAGCACTATGGTTGCTAATTGGAAACGCTACTAATTTGCCATAACCCACGACGTCGTAGACAATCTGCAACTATCCTGAAACCAATCAGCAAAAAGCGCTTCGTTGTGGCGCTTTCAGGGGAATCCAGAAAAGTGGATTCACCCTCCGGATAGCGATACACTCCTGCAACCAATCTGCAACAATAGCGATAAAGACCTGTGCGTTACCATTGTTGTGGGTTCTTCAAAGTCCCTCCTCCTGAGCCTGTCCTCCAAACTTCCGGCGAAGCGATCACCATTTTTTTTTCCCCGAGCGAGTGGAGATCAACGCACCGGCGAGCCTCCGTTTAGCCAGTGAGGCTTCCCAGGCTGCAGTCCCTCCTCAGAGCAGTTTAGTCACTAAGCACAAGAAGCCCGCAGAAGCCCGTTTGCTGATGTATTTTCCCTTTATTTTTCACACTGTTTCGGCTGAAAATCGCGCCCGTGGGGGGGGGGGAGGGGGGATTTTTTTTTCCACTCGGAGGCAGCATGGCCACGATCAAATGACAGCTCAAACAGAGGCTTCCCCGGCTTCAGTCCCTCCCCTTCAGTCACTAAGTGACCTTCAGTTTCACACATTCCATTCAGCCGAAAATCGGGCCGTGAGAGGGGGGGGGATTTTTTTTTTTCACTCGGAGCCAGCGTGTTAACGATCAAACAATCAAACGGAGCCAGCGTGTTAACGATCAAACAATCAAACGACAGCTCAAACACCCCAGGCAGCTGGATGGGTCTCTCCATTGCAACGAATCTACTCAGATTCGTTACAATGGGTGTGTTTTTTTTTTTTAAACCTTTCTTAAAGGGAAAGGGGCTGTTTGGGAGCATGCTAACGGCTGCCCATTGGCTGCTTGACGGCCAGGGGCGGGACGAGCTTGGCAATAGCGCTTCCTTTCTAGCGATTTCTGCCGAGACCGGAAGCCTGTGGGAAACGCTAAAAAACGCAACTGATTCCACTACAAAGCCAGGTATGCAAAACGACGAATTCCACTATTTTAAATGGCGATTTTTCATTCCGCAAACAATTTGCAACAAAGATCCCTGTGCGAAAAGGCCCTCAGTAACTACGTCATATGAATAACAATAATAACAGTAATAGTAGAGAGAACAGTAATTAATTACCTAAACATTTTAACAGTCCCATGGCTGGTCGGTTCAGGGTGTTTGATTAATGGGAGGGAGGTTCAGGAGCCCAGTAGATGTTAGTTTTCATTGACCTCAACCAAATGCCTGGTGGAAGAGCTCCCTTTTGCAGGCCCCGTGGAGCTTATTAATTTTGTCAATTAATTTAGATAAATTAATTGGAATTCATTATGACATTCATACAGTTATCATACTGCAATATCAGCCCAAATTGCAATTATACCTAGAAAACATGCACATCACTAGAATTAACTCCTGAATAGCAGATCGTAGAACACTATTATATCAGTTCTGTGATTTTCTTTTGAGTCATCCTGATGCTTGAACAATTAGTGGATTTTTTAAAATAAAAACAAACAAATCATTGGAGTATTCCCCCAAAATACCCATCATAAGACCATAATTAGTCAGAGTAGATATTCATAATTTTATGCAATTGTCAGTTATACCTTGATCTGTTGATAAAGTTTGTAGACTTGGCATGGAGCATCCATGAAGCACCAAGCCACAGGCAGTAACAAAATAAAAGCACTAAGCACATAAAGCTATTATATGATTTATCACAAGACATTGAGCATTAATGTATGCAATCCAGAAATAACAGGATATGGGATTTTTGAGTTATTTGAATTATGGCCAGTTTATCTTAGATAAATTTAATACCATATGAATGTCTTTTAATAGTGCTTTGACTGCAGTGTCAATGATTTTAGTGCTTGCAAAAAAAAAAGCTTTACTTGAGATGTGCTTAGCTTCCTTTTATTTTCAGTCTATTATACAAATGATCACATTAATATCCCACAATTTCTTCCCTTCTTTCTCTGTCCTGTTGGGAGGGGGGGGAGTCCTATTTGTTTTTTTCTTTTACTTCCTTTTTTTTCTTTTCTCTATTCCTTTTTTTAAACGATCAGTAAAATCACTGAGCTCTTACAAAACTCAAAGTTAATCCAGTCAATAAAGCTACCCTTTACGGGTTACAGATCGCTGTGCTAAAAGACACCAAATTGTGAATATGCTCTTGATTATTTTGGGTGATCAGGAGCTCATAAACAACCTTTCTTGAGAAGACTGGCTCCCGGCCGTAGGCTGGAGGGGCTATTTGTCCATGGATGGAAGGCAAGGATGATTTTGTTTTCATTTCACATGCAGGCCTTGTACTATCATAAGTCTTGCTATATCTCCTTTTTGTAAAGATTCTCTTCTCTTCTCCCAGGAAATGTCAAGCAGTCACGTAGATTGTTTTTTCCTTTACTGATTTTTGGGTATTTGCCCCTCTCATCCAAGCTTTGTTCTCAGAGGCCAATACATGGGAAACCCTTTATTGTACAGTCAGTAGGGAGCTGGTTTCAGCCTGACAAGACTTAGAGGTACCTTAGAGGCATCCTAGACCGGTCCATGAATAGTACAAAGGGGATTTGGAATAGTAGAGATCGCAAAGAGCTTGTTCACTTGCACAGGGGAGAGTGTAGAATTTAAAGGTTTCTTTCCATATTCCTTTTCAGTATTCACTAATGGATTTATTATCTAAGATGGTGGTTGGCCAACCTCACTTTGTCTTTCCATATTCCTTTTCAGTATTCACTAATGGATTTATTATCTAAGATGGTGGTTGGCCAACCTCACTTTGTCTTTCCATATTCCTTTTCAGTATTCACTAATGGATTTATTATCTAAGATGGTGGTTGGCCAACCTCACTTTGTCCGTTGCATTAAGCCAAACAACGATCGACAGGCGAACAAGTATGACAAGGAGAAGGTGTTGGTACAGCTGCGCTACACTGGGATTCTTGAAACCGCACGAATTCGAAGACAGGGCTATTCTCATCGCATTCTCTTTGCTAACTTCATCAAACGGTATGAACTTGAAAAGGAAGGCTTGGCATTTGGTCTTTTGAAAAGGCTGGGCCTTTCTCTTAAGTGAATCAGTTCTCAGGGTGGGAGAAAGCTTCTGAAAATATACATATGACATGATTTGGAGAACCTCGTGCTAGTAGGACTTTTTAACTCATGCATCTCACCCATATTGCAGCATCCTTTCTATAGGGACTTTTTTTTTGTTTGCCATGCTAATGCATGGAAAACAAATATGGGCTTCTTGATCATGTAACAACAAACTATGGTGTGGTGTTATATCAACCAGTATTGAATATTCAGAAAAACACACACTAGAATTTTGTAAGTCTTGTACCACACCAGCGTAGTTGTGTAGGATCACATACTCAAATTTTGTCTCTTGTTACTTACTTACTGCCCGTGGAAATGTAGTGTGTCCAGAAAAAGATTCAGAGGCTAGCCTTCTGTTTGACTCTGCTGAGCTATTTTCCCATATATACAGTGTATATGTATATATTTTACTTAATACTTAGCACCCCCTCCTACATTGCAAAGTGGTAAAATCTGTGGCAATGTGTGGCCTTTCTGAATAAGCTGATCATCCCAAATGCACATAGAAATTAAATATTTGCATGCTTTGTATCAGTGTTTTTATTGAGTGTTTGTGTACGCAGCTGTGCTGTGTGTCTTCAGATAGCCTCTGGCTTGATGCTTAAATGTCACACACACAAAACCACAGCAGTTTTAAGAGTATGAGCTGTTCAGGCAAGGAATTCAACTCAAAGAAAAGTTAAGATTAATGTTTGTCACCAAGTGCACTTAATAAAGGCAATACTTTGGTTTTGCTTCTTAGATATTATATCCTGTGTTACAAATCGAGTGACAACCCTCCTGTAAGCCCTGAAACGTGTGCTGCCATCTTGGAAAAAGCCCAGCTTGATAACTGGATACTTGGAAAAACTAAGGTAGTATTATCGCACATCGGCTTCCAATCCATCAAGAATGGCTTCTGTCCCAGTCCCATTGAAACTTAATGGGATAAATTAATATACTGATTATTCTAGAGGACTGCAAAAGTATTCTTAGCATACCACTTGGAATGAGACTTGCTACACAGGGTAGAGCTCAAATGCCCCCCAAATGCCCTCTTTATAGATCCTTCCCCATCTTGCCCCACCACTGTGGCCCATTGGCCATCTCTTGCACTGGTGACTATCTTTTTCACTGTGATTTGATCATATTTTCAATATGGGAGAAGGTGCAAGAATTTTCACTGACCACTAAGGTATAGCATCATAGGCAGCATCTTCCAAAGCCCTGTTGCAGAATATTTTGCTTTCGAATGTGGTGAATTTTGTATTATGCTCATACTCTAGACCAGGGGTCCCCAAACTGAGGCCCACAGGCCGCATGTGGCCCCCGACCTCTTTCTGTGCAGCCCTTGACTTGGACATCAATGCCTTGGCTAACAGAAAACAGCCACAGAAATCGCACTCACTAGGTAACCATGTATAGCCAAATAAAACGATTCCACAGTAAAATATTGTTCCAAAATGGATTGCATTATTAAAGTTAAGATTTCTTCATTTACCTTTGAATGTTTACTTTTGATCTAAATAAGTAGGTTAATAATTTTGTTACATTTTGGTTTAAGATGTGGCCCTCTTTAGGCACTGGGCACATTAATGTAGCCCCCATGTGCCAAAAGATTGGGGACCCCTGCTGTAGATACATGGCTGCTGTCGTTCAAGTGCCTGGGTGAATTCCATTCCATGGGTTGGACCCCACAATCAGCTGCAGGCACTGATCATCAGAAGTCTTCTCAGCTTTCCCACCCTCAGTAGTCATTTCTAATCCTAGGAAAGTTTATTCCCAGGGCAGCAGGACTCATGTGGTATAATAGTCATGTGGATTAGGAGCCTGTAGTGTGGAGTAGGGGAAAGGGGAGGGCGAGGCACCACATTCCTGGATACAAATTTTCACAAGATTAGAAAGCTATGGACATGGAAGACCCTTGAATGGTCCTCACACTTGATCCCATCTCATAAGATGCTATCTTATGACCTTAATTGAGTGGCTAAAGAGTGGATAAATGCAAAGTTCCATAGAACGTTGGAGATCCAGGCAGTCAGTGAGGCCAAATGTTTTGAACTCAGCTACAGCCATATTACAGGGTGCATTCGTAGATCCAAAAAGAGAGAAATAGCATAGCATCTCATTTATCATTGCAGACTGATTCAAGGTTGACATTCTTTTTTACTTGGTTATGGAATCACCTGCCCTTTTCCAGAGGCACTTCTTCCATGCTGGAATTTATCTTCTTTTGTCACCCAGTGGTTTTGCCCTAGTATGATAAATCAAAAGGTGGTTCATTGGATAGAGATTGCCAAAGACATGGAGATATATATTCCTAGAGGCTTAGTGGACGTTAGTGAGACGGATGTTTTGTTTTTCACTATAGAGAATCCACTTTTGAAGGCATTGTCTACAGAAGGGAGTTTTCACCTGCTTATACATTTTCAATTTTTTAAAAGGTGTTCCTCAAATACTACCATGTAGAGCAGCTAAATTTAATGCGGAAGGAGACGATCAACAGGATTGTTCTGATTCAAGCCTATGTCAGAGGGTGGCTTGGTTCAAAGAGATACAAAAGGCTGAAGGAGAAAAGAGAAGAAAGTGCAGTCAAAATACAATCAGGTGAATGTTTAACTTGGTATGTATAACAGTATGCAAATATGGCTTGCAGTGCATATGCAGAAAGGCCAACTGGGTTAGAACAGCCCTTGGTGATAAGATCCCAGCTGTTGGCCTGGTAGGTATCTGGTGAGGGTCCCACCTGATGAGAATAACTGCCCCACTATGGCCCTATGAAGAAACTGCACAGAAATCTGCCACCTCGGTCTAAGACACTCCTTACACCAGCAGGCCGGGAAGTCTGTGAAAGGCAATTTGGTCTGATGGTTAGAATGTTGGCCAAGGATCTAAGAGAAGTGGGATCAAATGAGAGGCTTTCTAAGTGATCTTTGGCCAGTCAGTCTCTCTCAGCCTAGCCAACCTCATAGCATTCTTAGGAGGATGAAATGCAGAACAGTGTTGGCTGCCATGAGGCCCTTGGAGCAAGGGGGAAATGTGCTAGAGGCTCTCCATGAGTTTGCCACCATAAATATGCTAGCGAGAGAGATGCAGCCAACCTTTGCTCCCATATGGTACAGTTCATGCATTTACATTTACATTATACAGTTTAATGAAATTCAATAAAAAGTCTTCAGTATGTAACTGAAAAACACAATGTTGGGGTGTCTGTTGTGGGAAGAGGAAGGACAGGCAATTGTAAGCCACTTTGAGTCGCCTTCGGGTAGTAAAAAGAGTGGTACAAAAACAGCTCTTCTTCCTCCTCCTCCTCCTCCTCCTCCTCTTCCAGTCCACTGCATATACCCTAGGTCTTTGGTAAACCATGGTGCTGGGGGCCCATCACACCACAGAAGATTGATTGACTGGATTTATAAAACCACCCCTCTCGGCGGTGTCTCAGGGCGGTGTACAACAATTCAAAAACCAGTAATACGATATAATAACAATATACTCATTAAACTGTAACAGAATTTCAGTTGCCATCCTTATAATTCCCAGACCAATCTGAACAATGATTTATCTCGGGTGTCATGGAGGGAGGGCGAGTGCCTAGATGTTCCTTGTAGCCTGTTCACCAAATGCATGGCAAAAGTGCTCCATCTTGCAGGCCCTGCGGACATCCGCCTGTTTAAAAACCCATTCCTTATATCCGTTTTTTAAAGTTGTTACTGTGGCTGAAACTGTTGTTACTCATACATTTGAAAGAGGCAGAAATCTGTACCAAGGCGTCTGCTATTCATGACGTTCACTATCATTTGTCCATAGAGAGATTTCCATCAATTTCTGATGGTAAAAAATTTAGAGCACCAATAGCCCAAGGTGAGATTAATTGAGCCATTATACGAACAACCCCCAAGAGAAGCCTTTGCCCAAGCTAGGACACTTCATTCTGTTCTGGATTATACCTTCCATGCTTTTAATATGGCAATTGGATGGTAATTCAATGGCAATTTAATATGGCAAAAGAATGGCAATTGGATCCACATGCTTCAAATATGAGCTCCATGGATGGGACTGGCACTACTGGTGTAATGCTGGTAATGTGGTCTTCAATTTCGAGCATGGGAGACCTTCTGGTCCTTTACCTTGAACCTGATAGTGCTTTCTTGCCACAAGCAACAGACTTTTGTGTAACAACTCATTTCTCATTCCAAAGGGCACCCTGCTTTAATTGTTCTCCCCTTCTCCCAGATGGGTACATAACAGTCGTTTAGTGCACGCAGGCACACAAAAATAGCAAGAACTTACAAAGTTCCACCATCTGTCCTTAGCTTTCAGGGGTTATACTGCTCGTAAAGAATATACCCATGCCATGAGCGAATCGAAAATGGAAATGCGTCTTACCAGACTTCAGGCTGGTAAGAATTGTTGTTTGTAATTCACTTTACTTGGTCAATATGTGTGACTACTTGTCTGGACTGGAGGAGAAATAACTGTTATCTCTTTGTTGGCTTATTGGGTTTCTCCTATAGGCTGGAAATGCTGTGGTGTTTTTGTCCTGTTTGCCTTTCTTTTTCATTTCACGCTATAACTCAGTGTCATTGAGGCATGCTTGGGGGCTGGGTTTGAGGTGGGAATGTTGTCATGAAGGGAAGCAAGCCAAAATGTGTGGATCGCAAGCACAAGTCATGACTAATTGTCATGTGGTTTGAGGAGGAGGGAGGATGATCTTCTTCTGCCATTAACAAAGTTCTACTGGTAGAAGAGATTTCAGGATTGATCATCTACCCTTCTACCTCCTCATCTCATACCTCAACCTATGAGGGTCCAATGATAATGCGAATCAACTTTTCAAGGACTAGAAAAGTAGGCTAGGGAGAAGGGGAACCAAGGAAAGATCCTCCTCCCTTGGCACTTTCCACTAACAAATCCTTGGATTCAGTCTAGAGGGACAGACCTCAGCTACACAGTAGACTTTGGCAGTTGCATGAGTCCTTGACATCAGCCCTGTTAATAGGTGGGACGAACAGTTCCCATTTTGTGAGAAAGTACAGCAGAAGACCTTCAAAGACCAAGGAGATCTTCATTTCTCTAGACGGGGAGAAATTAATACAGAAAAGGGGCCCAAACCACTGTGATTCTTTGGGTAGTTCAGTGTAAGTTTGTGTCATGGAGAAAGACAATTGTGAAAACTGTGTTCTTATTGCAATTTGCCAGCTGGAAGAGGATACCTAATCAGAAGGAAAGTTAAAGAAATAAAGGATGCAAATAACAAAGCTGCAACAACAATCCAGTCGCATTACAGGGGGTTCAAGGACAGGAAGGGCTTCCTGAGGAAAAGGTATTGTTTCCTTACCTTAATGTTAGATTATGATGCGTTATTCCACTAGCTCAGAACCTCCATCAGTGCTACCCAATCCTGTTCAGGCTTTCTCAGAATCAAAAATGAAGATTAGTCGATCCACTAGACCAGGGGTAGTCAACCTGTGGTCCTCCAGATGTCCATGGACTACAATTCCCATGAGCCCCTGCCAGCAAACTCTGGCAGGGGCTCATGGGAATTGTAGTCCATGGACATCTGGAGAACTACAGGTTGACTACCCCTGCACTAGACACAGGAGCGAGGACAAGATCAACAGGAGGTAAATAGATAAAGCGCTTCTAAAGAAACTGTTGTCTTTTTATTTCATAAAGTCACACAAAGCCAGAATGGGGTCTGGATTTTATTCCCGTTTTCAAGAAGTATTCTTTCCGTCAGTGGCTTGCGCTTCTTTCAATAATTCAATGCTATTCCGATACATTAATCCATTTCACTATTAGTCAGTGTTTTCCTTAAGTTCTCATAATATAAATCGACCCTAGGTTCCTGAAATAAATGGAGGATCCTTGACAGTTCACAAAAGGAAGGTTCTTGTTCTGGATTTGTGTGACTTTATGAAATAAACAGACAACAGTTTCTTTAGAAGTGCTTTATTGATTCGCCTGCTGTCAATCTTGTCCTCGTTCTTGTCCTCGTTCCAGGTTTTCTCTGAAGCTGGTCCCGCTGGTTTCAATGGGTCTTGTTTCTTCTTTGCAACCACTTAGGAGGTTTTTAAAATCTTGCAGCCAGGTGAAAGGACTCCAGTGCCACACAGGTCGCTAAATACTGTGCTCATGTATTCAGTGTTTGCGAAAGACGGTTAAAGTTATACAAACGGTGATGCAAAGGAAACTTATCAAACTCTATTTTTGTAACTTTCTATTTAAAATTTTAAGAATCCTTAAGTTTGTTTATAGAGAATGCTTGTATTTTTCTATTGTATGCGTCAATCAACTTGTCTGGCCAAAGTGCTGCATTAAATGAACGAAATGAATGAATCTGGCAGCCAAGAAGGAGGTGCCACAATTTTTACAGACTCTGATTGGCTTCCATCCAGGCTTCCTGACTGGCCCTAAGTCTAGGCTTCCTACCTCAGTCAAGCTAGTAGTTTGCTTAATTGTCAATGAACACCAGTGGAAGAGCAGGTTCATGACCAAAGTGAACGAATGCCAAGAGCATACATCATCATCTAAGTAGTAAGTCTCAGTTCACATTATTTTCTTTGAACTGTGAGCTTTTTAACAATGGAGGCAGCTACAGGTAATCACGCAAACTCATGAAATAGGGGCATCCTAATTCAGCTCATCACTGCTCACAGCGGGCAACCAGAACATGAGCTGAACCAAGATGGTGTTCAAGCAGTCATAGTTGTAATCTGTTTGTAACAGGGAGAGCACGCAAGTATATTGCTTGTGCTACATCAACAATCCAGCTCATACGCTGACACACCCAATAGCCTAGCGCAGGGGTAGTCAACCTGTGTTCCTCCAGATGTCCATGGACTATGATTCCCATGAGCCCCTGCCAGCAAATGCTGGCAGAGGCTCATGGGAATTGTAGTCCATGAACATCTGGAGAACCACAGGTTGACTACCGCTGGCCTAGCGGACTTCAAGAGGACTCCACTGGCTTGAGCTCTTTGTGAGAGAAGCGACCTGCCTTTCAGACTATCTGAAATCGCTCATCTTTGGAACCCTGGATAATATTGCAATTAAAAAATGTATATGTTGCAAATAAAGAATGTGTATGTTCATTTTTTCAGATCCCTTTAATTGGTGTAATTTTAAAAAATCATCATATTGACATTTTACTCTACAAATGTTGCCCTGGGTGATGCCGTAAAGTTGCAATATCTGCTGTAATATTGCTTAAATATAATGTGTTTGTTCCAGGGAATCATATCTCAAGAAGGGACAGGCAGAAAAAGCAGCTGCTGAGAGTGAAAAGAAAAAAGATGAACCAGAAGCTGAAGCAGGTGCAGCTACTGAGCAGATTCCTCCAGAGGTTGAGGGCAGTACAGCTATTGATCAGAGTTCTCCAAAAGTTGAGGTCAGTACAGCTGTTGATCAAAGCTCTTCTCCAGAGGTTGAGGGCAACACAGCTGTTGCTCAGAGGTCTTCTCCAGAGGTGGAGGTCAGTTCGGCTGTAGAGCAGAACTCTTCACCTCAAAGTGAAGAAGAAGCTGCTATTATCCTTCAAAGTAACTACCGGGGTTACAGAGAACGTAAAATGGTGAAAGACCAGTGCAAGAAAAAGGCAGAGAAGCAGCCATCAACAAAGCAAAGCCTCAAAGAAGCCAAGAAGAGCACTGAGAAGAAAGTACCAGAGGCAGAGACTAGGATGGATCAAAACAATGTTGCTGCTGCCCATGTTCCAAGCATCTCCCATGATAACGTGGACCAGAAGACAACCATGGAAGACAAAGAGATACTCCCCCCAGCAGGAAAGTCATCAATGAAACAAAAGCCTCCAGGACAGCGCTCAGAGGAAGATAAAAAACAATCCGATTCAAGCCACGTGCCCCTGAAAGCATCCATCAAAAAGGCAAGCAGATCAAGCCAAAAGATACCTCTGGAGATAAGTAGCACAGACGAGAAAAGCCATATTGTTGTTGTTACCCAAGACAGCCACGTGGAAAGAGGCTCTCTGAAACACGGCAGGATAATCCCCTGTGAAAATAAAGGCAGTGTAAGGAAAGGTTCCATGAGGGGGTCTCAGAAGCATACCGAAGCCAGCAAGCAAAGCTCAGCCGACAAAGAGAAGGCAGCGTTAGTCATTCAGAGTAATTATCGAGGGTACCGGAAAAGAGGACAGCTCAAAAAAGAAGGGGAATTGCCTTGTGGAAACCAAGAGGGGAAAGAAGGAGGGCACAGTCACAATCTTGGTTCTAAAGTGCTGAAGGAGTGTCGGAGCTCCAGTGCTCACATGGAAGGCCATAAGAATATTTTAAAAGATGGTGCCGAGAAAGAGAAGTCTGATTTGACAGCCTTCTCAAGGCAGGTAAGGAACATAGAAAGGTAGATATCTTTTCTGTATCTGGTAGGTTTTGGCAGGGAAATGGTGTGGGTCCCTGATGGAGGAGCCATAGGTGGTTGGGGAGGAGAGGGCTGAGGAGAAAGGAACAAGAAAGGTATCTGAGGAGGAGGAGGTATTTTCTGCGTATGACTGGCCTGAAAGAGAGCCCCTTGAGGTCTAGATCAACAACACCACAAAAAGCCAACCGACTGGGAGGAAAGGCTGTGGGGAAAGTTTGTCTGTCACCTGTTTGGATTTAGCTTTAATTTTGTTGCCAAAGTTCAGAGTTCTGATACTTTCTTCCCTCCTTCATTTTCTTTTCTTCTCTGTTAAATAACCTATGTTTAGATTTCAGGAACCTGTTTGTACAAGGTAAACGTTAACTAGGGGGTCTGGGGATTTGTTTTAAAACATCCATTGTCTTTCATTTTCTTGCTGATAGTTCTTCCCTTGACCCCCCACTCCTTCCATTCATCCACCCTGGTTCCATAATTTCTTTCCACCTCTGGGGTTGGTGAGAGAAAGTGTTGTTACACAGATATAGCAAGCTGACGTCAATTCACTCAATGACAGCTCGCTGGAAATTAATCCTCTGCATTGCAGACTTGTAGAAGATACTGTTTAAAAAAATCAAGGATTTTATATGTGTCATCAGAGAGGAAGTTCAGCATTAGAGTTCCAGGTTTTAATCCCTTTAAATCTCAAACCGGGTAGCTTTCTCTTCATTGCCCCAGTCCAACATGAGCGGTTGAGTTTCTACTTTTCTTAGGAATGGTTTTCTCGGGGTGGGGTGGTTCTCCCTGAAAAGTAAAATTAACAGGCCTGATTTCTCTCAGACCCATGGTGAAAGTGGGTCTCAAACCCTCTCTGAAGTGACTCATTATTAAAAATGCAGCCCAAATACTGTTAATTGCTTACAACTGATCACAGCAACTATTCACTGCTCAAGATCAAGGTACCATAGAACTTTTATTGGATAAAAGGAATGGAAAATACAATTTCAGATACAGTTTTACTCAATACCAGTCTAACTAGCTTCATCTTAGGTCAGTCTGAATCCAGTGAATCAAGCTGTCCAAGGCCACACGGGATAAGTTAAACACGAACAGCTGAAAGCCCTTTGGCTCTAGCCCTTCAGCACATGACTCTAACCATGCTCAAAGTTCATTCCTAAGGGAAAACAGATGCACATGTTGAAGATGGCTGCAATGTTAATCTATTCACAGAACTTGCGAGAGTACATGCAGTCAAGGCCTTAGTCTTGTTGACTTTTGAAATATCTGGAGATGCATCAAATGTGAATAATTCCAAGTAGTCTTGATAGCCAAATGGCCCAGATAGAGTTCTTTTGCCCAGCCCCAATGAATCACATAAAAAAAAACCTTTTAAATATTTTTACTGCAGAAGAAATATAGACACAAGGGAGTTCCCAAATCTGCACAGAGAACAATAGGATTACATAGTGTTAAATACCCTTTCCTTGGAGGTTGGGAAAGATGATGCCCTTGTAGGATGAGCCAATAGCCTGGGGTCTCTATCTCCCTACTCCATCCCTTAGAAACACCCTCCAGCCTTTACACCAGCTTTCTAAGAACTTCTGACAGGCCCCAAAAGCTGCTCTCTGAGTCCCCTGCACATAAAGGGGCCTGCATACATGATTTTGACCGTATTGAGCACAAATAGGTTGGGTCATTTTCTTTCAAAGATACACAGAAAAAAATTTAATTGCCTCTCACATTTAGATCCTGAAAGTTACACCTCAGAGGTGGCACATACATCCATATGGAGCTCTAGAGCAGGGGTGGTCAACCTATGGTCCTCCAGAAGTTCATGGACTACAGTTCCCAAGAGCCCCTGCCAGCGTTTGCTGGCAGGGGCTCATGGGAATTGTAGTTCATGAACATCTGGAGGACCACAGGTTGACTACCGCTGCTCTAGAGGGAACAACAACCTTCAGCGGTGAGGTTTGAGATGTTCCTGGGTTCAGGAAGAGTTTCAAGATATTTGCGAAAACAGAATTCCGCGACGGAGGAGCTGGTTCACTCCTTTCATCGCTGTTCCTCCCCCAGCTTCGATTTGCATTTAAAACAGCTTTTATTCTGTTGCCTAGATATCGAAATTATCAGAGGACTATTTGCTGCTGCAGCAGAAACTGAACGAAATGATCCTGTCTCACCAGCTGAGGCCCGTGAAGCCCTCCAAAGAAAAGCAGATGAATGTCCGCCTTTCCCTTCGTGAGCGTCAACCAGGTAAAAGGCAATGTTGTTATTCAGAAGTAACTTGAACTGGGATTAAAGAAATGTTCTATAACTCCAGCTGCTTGAGGGTGGGGGGCATTTTTTGCAAGCCCAGTAGAACCAGTGCAATGTGCCCAGTAGAAACATTGCCGCTATGGCACTGCAATCCCAACAGAAATAAGGTTAAGCCAAGAAAGTACTTTTGTTGGAACATAATACAGAGTGGATGCCTTGCAAGCTACACACACCGAACACACGGGGACCTTTAGTCTGCTGCCCACTTCTTTACAGTCTATCAGAGTTTCAATAGGGGCTCCCCAAAGTAACCCCACAACAGTTTGGCAGGCAGGGCACCCCAGCCCCATCAGACCAATGGAAATCAGAGTCTTCCATGAAGTAGGTTTTGTGTTATGAGATAGAGGTTGTTGTTTCATGAGGTAGGTGGCCAGAATCCTTGATGAACATTATGTGCCAGTTCATGCTCATCCCTGGACCTGTTCTTTGACAATCTACCCCATAAATGTGTCACAGAATATTGATGCATGGCAGGTAAGAATCTGCACAGGAAATAACCCCTAATAATGCTAGAGAGCTAATTATGGCTGATACACATTCAAAGAGGAAAGTTAATTGGGTATATCAGAATCTTTCTTCTTGTGACCCCTGTACTGGAATTAATCAAGTCCTAGCCAAAGAGAATTTGCTAACTCGGGGAGAAAATGATGGTTGATCTCCTTGTTGGGGATTGGAATCACAAATGAGCACAAGGTGAAGCTAAGGTGAAAACGTACCACCATCATTTGGTGCATTGGTTGGTTTTTAAGTGGTTTATTTTTAACAGGAGAAAGATTGGTGGAGCATAGAAAAGGATAGAATAGGAAGGGAAGGAGGAAGGAATGCGTATATAAAGTGCTGTCAAGTATCAGTTGACTTATGGCAATCCTGTAGGGTTTTTCGAGGCAAGAGACATCCAGAGGTGGTCTGCCATTGCCTTCCTTGACATAGTGACCTAGAATCCCTTGGTGGCCTCCCATCAAAATACTAACCAGGGCTGAGCCTGCTTAACTTCCAAGTCTGATGAGTTCAGGCTAGCCTGAGCCATCCAGGTCAGGGCAGGAATAAATATACGTTAAAAAATTTAAAGTAGAGACTGGGATGAAATATATATACATATAATAAAATAAATATAATAATAATATATTAAAAATAATAATAATAATAAATTATAAATAATAAAATAAATAAATAAAATCCATAATAAATAAGAGGTGTGCTCTGAAAAGGTTCTCTACTGTTAGTGAGAACTCCAAGTCAATGCCATGGTCAAAAAATCCATAATTATTCAAACAATCTGAGGTGAATTGTCCTTATTGCAAAGTATGTTTCTCACGGTTCAAGCATAGGCCTTACTTTTGTGTCTTACTTAGCCTTCATGGATGTGAAAGGTGATGCCACCCTCCGGCAAATAGACTGGTGAAATTGTCCACATGGAGGTTTTTCTTTCTTTACTGGTCTTCAAAGAACACATTGTTTCTCCAGCTTCAAATTCTTACCTTCAGTATTTACTATAAACTCGTATCTCTCGTGCTCACTCAATCAAAATGTCATGGTCCTAACTGTTCATATGTGGATTCCTTCTTTCCATTCCTAGTTTGCATGCCCACAGTTTGCCAAGATTGCCCCATCGGGCAAACTACATCAGTGCTGACCAGAAATTGTCAGTTTTGAACCGGGCTTACAAACAGCAGATTGCATCTGATGATTCCCTTGCATTAACTTGGACCCAGTGACCTCCTCCTGCTAAGCCATTCTTCCTTCTTTGTCCACCAGTGGAAGTCTTCCTCCATTCGTGAAAGGCTTAGCAGAAGAAAGTAATTGGATCCAACCCATTGGTTTAGTGGCAGTGGTAATCATTGTTTGCCTGAATCAGGTGTCACAACAAACTATGATTACTGCAGAAGAGGAAAGGGAATGGGGAGACCATGCAAGCCCAACATCAGTTTTCCTAACCCTCTAGATACGTACTTCAGAGGAACAGGAATGTGACATCTGAATTGCACCATTTTCGAAAACAGATGTTACTGACAGCGTTACTGTTGCCTCGGCTAAGTAATTTAAAGAGTCTCAATGCTAATGAAAACTGAATCTCACTTGCTTGGTCCTTAACTACTGCTAGTCCTCTGTGGCTGTGCACGTGGCCGAAATCAAACCCTGTGAGACATCATCAAGAACTGGAAAGTTGTCTTCGCTATTTTGTCAGACTCTTTCACCTTTGTCAGACTCTGCTGCCTGTATTAATGACTTGGAGCATTAAGCTGGGTTTTAGTACACCTTGATGGGTGATCTGACAGCATGAATCATCATTCTCAGCTAATGTGGATTAACTGTTGAAAGAGTCTTTTGGATGTAGGAAATGCTTCAAAAAGCATGGGTAAGAGAATATGTGCAACTCTGTGGTAAGGCCTACATCTCTTTGGCCTTCCCTTTGTGCTTGTGATTGGGGAATAAGAATAAGGGCCTGTGAGCACAACCCTAAACATCATTCTAACCCCACAGTTTTAAAAGAGCTTCATACAGTTGGACACTTGGGAAATGTGTGGGGAATGAACCAACAGCGATATCATTTTGCAAGCATGTAGCCCTAGTAAAGGTGACCATATCAAGGGAAAAGGGGACTTGGTTTAGAGCTGCTGCACACTAGGTAACTTCTGGCATAGTTAAAGGTAAAGGTATTCCCTGTGCAAGCACCAGGTCATGTCTTACCCTTGGGGTGATGCCCTCTAGCGTTTTCTTGGTAGACTCAATATGGGGTGGTTTGCCAGTGCCTTCCCCAGTCATTACCGTTTACCCCTAGCAAACTTGGTACTCATTTTACCAACCTTGGAAGGATGGAAGGCTGAGTCAACCTTGAACCGGCTGCTGGGATCAAACTCCCAGCCTCATGGTCAGAGCTTCAGACAGCATGTCGGCTGTCTTACCACCCTGCGTCACAAGAGGCTCGTACTCTGGCATAGTTATTCAGCCACTATTAACCAATTGTTCAAAGCTGCCAATTTATACCACTATACAAGGATCCAAGTGATTCTGAAATAGTTTCATTCTCTCATCTGTGGGCAACTTGAAGTCAGCTTTCCTACTGAAAAATGGCAATATCCCACATGCCTCAGAGGCAAGACTTTCAAAAGACATTGTGGATGCCAACCACAAATTTTATAACGTGATGTTTTACTCAAAGTAGTCCTCAAATATTTAAATACATGAAATAAACAATTGTGTTTGAGCCATCTTGCAGCTTTATCGGGCATACCCAGGCTTCAACGCACTGGAAACTAAATCTTAACAAAATTATTTGGAAGGAAATTCTTTAATCTCTATAGAATTTGATTCCCGTGGAATGTGCTTTGGAGTGCAGGCTCTGTCAAAAGCCACTGCAAGCCAGGTAGGTGTAGTGGTTAAAAGCCGGGTTTGAATCTGCGCTCCCCCACATGCAGCCAGTTGGGTGACCTTGGGCTTGCCACGGCACTGATAAAGCTGTTCTGACCGAGCAGGAATATCAGGGCTCTCTCAGCCTCACCTCCCTCACAGGGTGTCTGTTGTGGGGAGAGGAAAGGGAAGGCGACTGTAAGCCGCTTTGAGCCTCCTTCGGGTAGAGAAAAGCGGCATATAAGAACCAACTCTTCTTCTTCCTCTTCTTCTTCTTATAGCCCCCAATTCCATTAGCCCTTACATCCAAGTAAGCATCATTGAGGGTGGAGCCTTAGGATAGAATTGTGACTCACATTCTGAAAACAAAGTCAAAGAAATGTCCCTAATGGTCCATATGACTGGGTCCTTTATTGGAAACTAAACCAGCTTAAGTGATTTGTATAAATTTGGCATTAAACCACATAATACAACATGAGGGCACTTTCAGCGTTAAAAGTTCTTGATGAAATGTGCTGTGGGTTGCATTTTTAAACAACCAGTTCTTGGTGCAAAGCCAAGAAAGCTGAACTGGTTCTTTGCATCCATACATGGAAAAATGGCGTCTATCAATGTTTATTGCTTGTCTATGAATCCAAACTTAGCAGCCATTTATTCTTCATTGAATTAAAAGTGTATGAACAGTAGAGATCCTGTTAAAAGATCAACATTTAGATGCCCTTTTAATGTGTAAAAACAACCAACCTTTCTTTGTGTTTCTGAGATGCCACCTTTTCATTTTCTTTATGTACCCTAAGGGGGTTAGTAGTATGGCTTTAGTAGTATGGTTGAGATTTCTGATGAGCTAAGAAAAGGTATCTTCTGTTACTTGTGTACATGCGTTCCTTTGCATCATTAAGGCATAATGAAATTGCCATTTATGATGAAATCTGGATCAGCACTCATAATGTTAATAATACTTTTCAAACATTCAGTCTTTTACAAAGATTGCATAAAGGCCCTGTAGGTTCAGTTCCCCCATGCTATGTTTCATATTCTTATTTCAAGGTGTAACCCTTCAGAGACACTCATTTTTTAAAAAAATACGTTTAATTAGCCTATATTTAAAGAGCTTCTTATGAAAACTGGATCAGCAGATGTTAACATTTCATTTTGTATGTCTTCCCACAATGAAAAGTTCACTTTGTTCTGCAGAAGAAAATTGCACTTAATAATTGCTACACCGAGCAAGATGGGGCCTGCAAACTGAAAAGGCAATTATTCTACCTTTGTTGATGAACAAGAGTCTCAGCCTTCAACTCGATCTGTGGGACTTCAGTTGAAATGAATGAACACCATGCAGCATCCATACATGGTGGTGCTCTGTGCTAGGCATGGGCAGTTCAGCTCATCTGAGCCAAGCCACCCATGCCATGCATTCAAACGGGTGGGGCAGATGTCATTGTCAGCTGCAGAGGTGGGGTGAGCATTTAGAAGAAGAAGAAGAAGAGTTGGTTCTTATGTGCCACTTTTTCCTTCCCGAAGGAAGCTCAAAGCGGCTTACAGTCGCCTTCCCATTCCTCTTCCCACAACAGACACCCTGTGGGGTGGGTGAGGCTGAGAGAGCCCTGATATTCCTGCTCGGTCAGAACAGTTTTACCAGTGCCGTGGCGAGGCCAAGGTCACCCAGCTGGTTGCATATGGGGGAGCGCAGAATCGAACCCGGCATGCCAGATTAGAAGTCCGCACTCCTAACCACTACACCAAACTGGCTCTCTAAAGGGAGGGACCAGTGTACGAAACTGCTAATGATGACAGGTACCCCACCTGCTCCCTTTATCGCCTGCTGGGGAGGAATTTAAAAGGGGTGAGTAAGGCCACATAATCATCCGCTGTTTGGCAGGCAGTCTCTCTCCCCCCTACCTGTCTCAGGCAGTGGAGACGCTCCTGCCTGGGAAGGGGAAGAACAGGAGCATGTGCACAAAAAGCCACAAAACCTGAATCGATTCAGCCGAATCTGAAGAGGTGAAGAGGTATTCGTGCCTTTCAGATTCAGCCGGATCATTTCTAGCCAAATCCAAAATGGCATGATATCTATGTGTTTGCACAAACTCTGTGCTCCAACATTCATCTAGAGCAGGGGTAGTCAACCTGTGGTCCTCCAGATGTTCATGGACCACAATTCCCATGAGCCCCTGCCAGCAACTGTAGTCCATGAACATCTGGAGGACCACAGGTTGACTACCCCTGATCTAGTGAGACTAAAACTGCATGCTAGCAAGGCCAAGGAATGCAGATTCTATATCCTCCAAAAAAACAAGATACAAGTCAGCAGGAACATAATCCCTGATGCCATCGCAGTGTATCTTACCACCAAGCTTGACTGTCATCATCCATCATTACTTCAGATTTGGAAACAAGTTGTATTTATGGGTAGTAGGAATGCAACAGAAGCCTATAGCATGAACTGCCGGCTTAGAGTAGGGCTTCCTCAGCTCCTGTCCCCAAACATCTTTGTTCTTCTTGAGATTCATTAGCGACAGTTTCATCGTGTGGACCCATGGGAAGGAAACCCTCTTGACTTCGGTTCCAACAGAACAAGCAGTTTCCAACCCACCATCCACTGGAGCTGAACCAGTCCACACAAAAGGGCCATTTTCTGAATACCACAGTCCATCTCTATAAATACCATTTCATGGCAGAAATCTACTCTGAGTACCATCACACCAACCTATTGTCAACAGCTGAACCCTGTGCTCAAATTCCATGGACAGGAACTCACACTTGGAGGCATTTGGGGGGACACAATAACCCCTGTAGCCCAAAGGAGTCCACTGCACCCTCAGTAGTTTTCAATCCATCATGGAAAATGACACAGACCTTGGCTAGTAGATATTTTCTTGCTATCCAATCTAGAACACTTCTTATCAAGAAAAGTGGGTCATCTAATAGAGACTCAAACCCAGATGCCAACACTGTTCCAATATCCACCCTGGCCTGGTTGGATTAGATAGGTCATTTTGCTATCTGGGCATAGTTTGTATGACTCCTAGTATTCTTGCATATTTTCTACCAAGACTTTAAGGCATTGTTTTAAAATTACCTTTAGCGCCTTGCAATAACAAGCGCATTTAATATATTTTTATGATGATAATTTTTAGACTTCTCAACCTCTTTGGCTTCTAAGTTTAGTCCAGGGCCTGTGAACGTCAGCCATGCCACCTTGGAAACATTCCCTTGCTCACCCTCCACCATGTGTCAAGAATTCTCTTCTGTACATAGAACAAAATAATCAGTTTCTGTACAAAAGAATAAGTGGACACAAATACGCCCTCAAAAATGACAATATGAAGAAACCGGTGGGAGAACATTTTGGTCTCCCAGGGCATTTGGTTGATTATCTAAAGGTCACCAAGAACTATTGAGAGCAACTCCAGCATGCAACTGATAAATGAGAATTCATCTATACATTAGATGGCATTGGGTCTCATTCACCATTTCAGGTATTAATCAGCTTAAGGCAGCTTGAGAGAGAGCGTTATCACCAATTACTGCTATTTTGAGTGGTACTTTTCTTGATTGCATTTTGAATTTTCCATAATAATATCACACCCGGCACAATCTGCTTCTCGTGCCCTTTTGACCTTACCGTTACAGGTGTTTTCTTTATAGCCTTCCATTTGTGTGTGTATCTGTAAAGGGAGGGATGACCCACGTCTCTGATGAAGTGAGTTCTGTCCCAGAAAACCATCTTCTAGCATTACAAAAGTTGATGTTTGAAACGCTGTGAGGCTCCCTGTTTTGCAGCAGCGACAGATTCAAATAGGTAGCCGTGTTGGGTCTGAAGGAGCACAACAAAATCAGAGTCCAGTAGCACCTTTAAGACCAACAGAGATTAATTCAAGGCGTGAGCTTTCGAATGCAAGCACTTTTCCTCAGACTATGAACTACCATCATGACAGTGGGAATATAAAGCAAAAGTGAATTCTGTTAAATCAGTGAATTGTGTCACAACATCCAAATACAGCCATATGATTATTCTTTGCCAAAACAGCCAATCAGCCCTCTCGAATTCAGTTGTGGTTCACAAAAACATAGGAGAAATAAAACTGTCTATGTAAGTGATCAATGGCTCCCACCCCACCATTTGCTGCTGGCCCCATCTGGAGATGATTTGGATTGAACCTAGGACCTTCTGAATGCAAAAACAGATGATCTAACAGAAAGTGCATGTCTTCCCCTAAAAGCACCTGTCTTATTTTGATGCAGAACATTGGACCACCTAGTACAATATGGCCTGCTCTTACTAACAAATTGGGAAGGGCAAAGGTTTTGTAAAACAGACATTGTATGAGACCTTTTCACTGGTAAGGCCAGGGATTGAACTTGAGACCTTCTGCATCCAAAGTGCATGTTATGCCACTGAGCTACAGCCCCTCCCCATTTCGTTTTTTTAAATGCAATCAGTAAAAATTATAAGCTGTTTTCCTTCTCTGAGTTCTCGCTTTACTTTGTTTGTACCCCACTTTTCTCCCCAGTGGGGATGCAAAGCAGCTTTCACATCGTTCTCCTCTGCTATCCTCACCACAACCTTGCGTTGGGTTATGCTGAGGGCCATTCCGCACCAGGATCTATGTAGCAAATTGGTTGCGGAACGAAAAAACGCCATTTTAAATAGTGGAATTTGTCATTATGCATACCTGCCTTTGTAGTGGAATCCAGTTGCGTTTCTATTGTTTCCCACAGGTTTCCGGTCTCGACAAAAATCGCTAGCCAGGAAGCGATATTGCCGAGCTTTGTCCCGCCCCTGGCCGTCAAGCAGCCAATGGGTGGCTGTTATCATGCTCCCCAAAAGCCCCTTTCCCTTTAAGGAAGGTTTTAAAAAAAACACACACACACGTTGCAACGAATCTGCGTTGATTCGTTGCAATGAAGAGACCCATCTAGCTAGCAGATGTTGTTTGAGCTGCTGTTTCATCGTTGCCACGTTGCCACGCTCCCCCCGAGTGAAAAAAAAATCCCCCCCCCCCCAGACGGGCGTGATTTTCGGCCGAAAATAGAGTGAAAAATAAAGGGAAAATAAACCAGCAAACGGGGATGTGTGGTGCTTGGTGACTTAAAACAGCTCTGGGGAGGGACTGCAGCCGGGGAAGCCTCGCTGGGTAAACGAAGGCTTCGCCGGAAGATCAGAGGAGAGAGCTAGGGGGAGGGACTTTGCAGAAACCGCAACAATGGTAACGCACAGAACTTTCCCGCTAGTGTTGCAGATTGGTTGCAAGAGTGTAACGCTATCCGGAGGGTGAATCCACTTTTGGGGATTTCCCTGAAAGCGCTACAACGAAGCGCTTTTTGCAGATCGGTTTCAGGAGTGTGGCAGATTGTCAACGGCGTTATGCATAACAGCAAATTGGTAGTGATTTCAGTTTGCAACCATTGTGCAATTTTGAACGAGTGTGGAATGGCCCTGAGAGTGTGTGATTGGCTCGAGGTCACCCAGCGACTTTCCATTGGTTGGGAATTCCAGCCTGGAGTCTCTTCGATTCTAGTTGTAAGCTCTAATCATGCCCTCCTAACAGGCCTCTGTGTCCTCTTTATCCAACTGAATGACAGAAAGCATCAGTAGTGCCAAAGGAAACAGGGTGTCAGTGTTTGCTGAAGTTCTGCGTACGCTGTAGACTGTGAATTATAATGGCTTGCTGTTCCGGAATCTACACAAAGCATAAAGTTTCTCTCATTCTTCAGCACTCCCCCTTTTTTTCATTATCAGGCCTCTGTGCTACGGCGTAGGCTTCATTGTCTCCTGTGGATAAAACAATTGTAATCAGACGCGTGGATTGCATGGGAGTAGAACAGACAATAGCGTCCTGGCTGTTTCTTCATTAATAACGAAAATAAAATGCTTACCTCCCGCAGCGTTTTCTGTGTTCTCTGCTAGGCCATCGATCAGAGGTAAAGATCTCTCTCAAAGAAGAAGAGTATTAATTGGAAAAGAGTTTCCTGTAGATCTTTGTGCCTTGGGAAGCCATGATTTCTGGGGAAAGTCTCCCCCTCCGAATTGCCTCTTCCTAGCCCCCCCCCTTTCCCCCGATAAAGGCATTCATCAGCGAGTGGCAACGTCTGCTGATCTTTTGTTTCCCTTTAAATCGGCTGGCATTTTGATTTCCGTAATTACTGTAATAGTTCAAGGGATAATGGTGCGCATTTCCCTCAACTCCACTTGTTTGGCACGTCACTTTCCAGCTGCGATGCAGGAGTCCAAAAATAGCACTTTGTATGCCAAATGGGGGATATTTGCCTGCCTTTAGCTATGAATAGAGGCAGCATTATTCATTTCTGACAACTCGCCACAGCTCCAGTGATCACGTTTGATTTTCAGCTTTATTTCCTGCACATTATCTCTGGGGACCACCCAAAGCGCAAGGGTAGCTGGAAATCAGGCTGATATGCTGTGCCTGGACTGTCGTGTTTTCAAATAGTCATTTCAGAGGGGAGGGGGAAACAGGCTGTGGAGGTACATGCCCTGCGGTCCGTGGCACGTAGCTGCAGTGCTGCACAGGTTTGGTTCAAGGAATAGCCAAGCAAGAGGAGACTTTCTTTTACCCAGTCTTGGGAGCCGGGCCCTGCCCTGTCTCACAGTGGCAGACTGAGAGATTTCGGTGCAAGGACAAATGGACCACTTGTACAGCACATCTCAGATGTCCAAAGCGCAACACAATAATCCTTACGATAATCTCTGTATTATCAAAGGATTGCGCTGAAACAGAGAACTATTATTTGAGTCTGCAGTTGCAGAAAGACCTCTCTCTTCTTGGGGACCTTTTAGCCATTGCACTATCCCAGCTCCCTAAAATATATACATTCAGCATTCATTAATGTCTTTAAGGGAGGTCTAACCCGGTTACCTGTACCTGCTTTAACTGTAAAACAGTAGTTAACATGTGCTTTCATGGAGATAGATCAGGACAGGTAGCCATGTGAGTCTGTCTGTACCAGTAGAAAAGAGTTCGGAAGCACCTTAAAGCACCTTTGTGGATGGTATGCTTGAGTCACTGCTAACTTTTTCAAATATCAGACCAAGTAAGCAGTGACTCATGAAAGCTCATCCCCTACCACAAATGTTGTTAGTTTTTTATGTGCTTTGGGTTTAGTGCAGCCTTTCTCAACTTCTTTACCACTGAGAAATCTCTGAAACATTCTTCAGGCTTTGAGAAACCCCAGAATTGGTCTGATCATACAGAATACAGTTGGGAAGTGTCGCTGTGTACACGCCCACCCGGGACCCCTCCCCTCCCCACCCCCTTCAGGCCCATCATTGGCCATTTTGGGAGGGGGGGGGCAGATCAACGTGACCATATCTGGTCATATCACCTGATAAATGTTTAACAATTTTTAAAAATATATATAAAAATTAACTCCCACCCATTCAAGAAACCCTTTCAAGGCCATCAAAAAACCCCAGGGTTTCATGAAACCCTGTCTGAGAAAGCCTGGCTTAGTAAAACAAATTATTTGCCTTAAAATTTCATTGCTTGAAAGCAAATTGTACGCATCTTGGTTGAGAAAAGCTCCATTGTTTTCAAAGAGGCAAAACGTTAAGGGATTATTGTCTGCTCATTACATTAGGAGCCGTCTGCATTCTCGATAAGAAACTAGAACAATAAACGTAATCATTACTCAGACACCGCTGTAAATTACCATGATTCTTTCTGGCCCTCCAATCTATCATGACCTTTCCAAGTCTTTATTTATCACACGTAAAAAGAAAAAAAAAGTTATGTAGCTAATTTAACCGGGGCTTGCACTGATGTATTGCTGATCGCTTCTGATTATAAGCGCTGGTGCCACTTTCTTAATTAAAATGATGTCGGTAGCGTAGCATTTCCCTCTCCACAAGAGACAGGTTCTTTCAGAAACGAGGAGAGCAAATTCTTCCATTCTTTACTCATACGTGAACTGGTAGGTAGTGGGGGAAACCATACATTGTGAACGATCTGGGCTTTAAGGTCAAATCAAGGGGAATGCAGTGAATAGCTAGGACATGGACCACTTAGCTGATTTTCTTAGTATGATGTAATGTCATAGAGAATGGTTAAGTGGGGCGGCCTCTAATCTGGAGAACCGGGTTTGATTCCTCACTCCTCCACATGCAGCCAGCTGGGTGACCTTGAGCTGGTTGCAGTTCTCCCAGATCTCTCAACCTCACTTATCTCACAGGGTATCTGTTGTGGGAAGAGGAAGGTGTTTGTAGGCCGCTTTGGAACTCCTTTGGGTAGTGAAAAGCGGAGTATAAAAAAACAGCTCTTCTCCAAGTTGCTATCTTGGCCTACTACGGATAATTCCCCAAATGGCAATGCAATAGCATTTTATTAGTACCAACCTAGGATGTCAACCTTCAGACGGAGCTTGAAGATTGCCTAGAATTACAGCTGATCTCCTGGTGACATAGATTCATTCCCCTGGAGAACATGGCTGTTTTGGGGGGTGGGGTGCATGGCCTTATATCCCACTGAGATCCCTCCCATCACCCAACCCAGCTCCAACCCGGCCCCAGTAGAGTGGGGCCAAAGGGCTAAGCTCCTCAGGTACAGCCTAAACATGGGTGCAAAATAAATCTCCAGTGTCATGTTGCTGTGTCCTAGTTGTTCCTGATATGGTGAGCCCATGTCTAGATTGTACCACCAAAGATAGAAGCTCACTTAACTGGTCTTCCATTTTTAACAAAACGCCTTTCATGTAAATGTTAAGGGGAAGACTTCAGGCTCTTCGGACTGACCTACTAGGAGTTTTTTTCCCCTGTTCAGAATTCTATGATATGTCAGGAAGAGAGAGAGAGAAAGAGAGACTTAGTGAAAACATAGTGAAAACTAGCCAAGGGTTTACAGTTATTAAAATTACGTTAAATTGCATGGTTTGTGTGAATTGGTGCCTAGCCACAGGTTGGCATACCTCCCCCAGTAGGATTTCCTCTGAATTCCAGAGTTAATGCTTTATTAAGCAATTTGTGTACCACCCCTTTCGGACATTGACATCTCGGGGTGGTGAAGAACAATTGAATAAAACAGACAAAACACCTAAAATGTTAATGTAAAGATAAACCAAGTCATCATAAACTATAAAATCAGAACTAAAACCACTGTCAGCATCCACAGTAGCTGTTTACTATATTCTGCCTTGAGACATGTGGCAACATTAGATAAATATATTAAAAGGCAGCTCTAGTTAGTGTGTGTTTGCAAAGCTTTCCAGATGCTGATGTGCGATCACCCCTCGGCCAGAATTGCAATTTGAACGCAAGTTACAATCAGGGCCCTCAAACACTTGTAAAATTCAGAAACACAAGGCAAGTTGTGCTCGTAGGTGGCACAGTGGGCAGCAGGTTGAATTCACTGCTGAAGAATCCAGAGTGGAAGAAGAAGTAGAAATTTACCACCTGCTCAAATCGTTTACCAGCTTGCGTGTCATATTACTGATCAGAGTAGTCTCATACTTTGATTTGCAGGAAAACAGACTGTACAATCGTAATACCTGTTGTTTCTTTTCATGCATTGGTGCTTACTGTTTTGGTTGCATAAAAAATGCCGCCTTCTTCTGTTAATAACATTTCTCATGTGTTGATATTTCTTGTAGTGGCCTCTCGAGCAGAAGACACCCGCCCCATCCAGAGAACCCCAAGAAGACCTCAGAAACCCAAGACACTCAACAACCCTGAGGATTCTACATATTACACATTGCTGCATGTATGCATTCCTGTCCTGTTATACGATTAAAATCTATTGGGCGTGTTGGAAGGTTTGAAGTCAGGAGACCACAAATAGACCTCCATTTGCAGATCTGGCCGTTGCCATCTCCGCCTTCTTGCTGAATCTGACACCCTCCTCTTAAAAACACAGAATGTCACAGGTCCTCAGTAACAGCTGGGCAGACTTACTTTGCTCCCTTGTTGTGGGAAGAAACGTGCTCTGGGGTCATTGCTTCTAGCTTCATTGTTGTTCTTTAATAGCTGAAAAATGGAGGGTCAGAAGGTTCGTAAATGCAGCAAAAGAGAAGATGAACCTATCCTAACGGTGTTCACAGTAAATAAATATTTTTTTTCAAAACTTGCAGTGGCTGATTCCATTATACATACAAACACTAAATAAGGTCATTGCAAGTGCTGAAATATATTTATTTATTGTGAACACCATTGGGATAGGTTCATCCTCTCTTTTCTTGTTCTTTAATAGCTGGCCATCTTCTTCAAATCTGCAAGGTTTGTGACTGAGGCATAAGAAACACCGCTGAGATCAGTACTTACCTGTCCTCCCCCTGAAGGTTTGGAACTGCCTTATACTGGTCTCTTGGGCTCAAAATTAGCGACTCTGACTGGCAGTAACCCTCCAGGGTTTCAGGCAGAATTCTTTCACGTTACCTCCTGCTTGAACCTTTAAACCGGGGATGCTGGGGATTGAACCCATGACCTCCTGCATGCCAAGCAGATGCTCTACCACTGTGCTGCAGCTGTCTCTGTAGCTATTGCTTTCAGTAGGACCTTTTCCCCCGTAGCTATAATCTGATACACCCCTGCTAGTCAAGCAACTCTGACTAAACTCGGTGAAACCGACTTTGGAGGCAATATGCCCAAGATCGCCTGGAGAAAGTACAACGTTCAGTCCAAAGCCTCTTCGCACGATGTGTTGCAACTTCTTTTCCTACAGGGCACAAAAGTCTGACAAGGGAGGACCTGAGGAAGATTTCCTTATAATATTTCCTCAAAATATCTCAGGCACTGACAGCTTCCCAAGCCTGATCTTAAAGCCGCTGAATGAAGAGGCAGAAAAAGAAGGAAACAAGCTTATAGATGTGTCAGGGGGAAATTGAAGAAGCTGTTTGTTAAATTCCTCTTAAGAGCAATTAGCCTCTCTTGCTGGAGGCGTACGCTTGCTATTGACCTATTTAGCAGCAGGTGACAGAATACATTTGCTTAGTCAAGCTGCAGCTATTGCTGGTGTTCATCAGACGTTCTAACGGGGGATCTGAAGGAAGGGGAGCAGAGAGGGGTGGAGTGGCTGCCCCTTGGTGTCTTTTGGCTCCTTGTTTTGTCTGCAACCCAGTGGGTGATGTGACATACTCTAGAGCAGGGGTAGTCAACCTGTGGACCTCCAGATGTCCATGGACTACAATTCTCATGAGCCCCTGCCAGCGTTTGCTGGCAGGGGCTCATGGGAATTGTAGTCCATGGACATCTGGAGGACCACAGGTTGACTACCCCTGCTCTAGATGCAAGGAAGGGCCTGCGAAAGGCAATGCACAATAGAATCACGCTTCACATTTGGTTAAAATGCCTCTGTCTCTGTTGCAGTGGCAATTCAGGGTCTCCGGACCCATTTGGTTCCACCCTAAACTTATTAACGTTGGCAGACATTGAGTCACGGTTGCCAGTCAGCAAGCCAGAGTCATGCTTATGCCATCCGTTTCCATCAAACGTGACATCTGAGTAGGCCTCTGCTCTGCAGTTCACATAATAATAATAGGAATAGGAATAGTGATTTATTTTTATATCCTGCCCTTCCCCGGTCGGCCCAGGGTGGGCATCACCAAACTCAAAGCCTTAAGTGCAAAAAATGGGAATAACATTAATGAATTTAAATGTATGTTTTGAAATTAATTTAAAAGCCACCTCCTCTTCCAATTTAAAATCTTACCAAGGGGAGCTGGTCAGTGCTGGATGGGTTTCATTGGATGGGTGTGTTCTGAAGCAAGGAGGCCAGCATCTATTTCACATTATTTCCTGGCCTCAACTGGAGGCCCGGCGGAACAGTCTTACCCTTTGGAACTGTTCCGGATCTCACGAGGAAGAGGGTTCCGCCAACCCAGGCCAGGCCCAGTTTTACCTCTTTGCAAGGGTACTTGCTGCAGTAAACAGAAAAATGCAAATTTTATGAACATCAGCAAGATGCAGCACAGCAGACTTTTGCTTGGCCACATCCTGGAGCAGCCCCTTACAAACGTGAGCTTCACTGCATATATTCTTATTGTTTTCCTTGAAAAGAGCCAGCATGCTTAGAAACTGTATGTGCTTTAGAAAGCAGCTCAAGGTGACTCAAAGTAAAACCAATGACATCAGATCATAAAAGCAACATAAGAAGGAAAACAGCATGACATCCCACTCAGTTCTCTAAAATGATATCCACATCATAGCCTTCAAATTAGAAGAAGATCATAAAAACAACCCAAAAATGTAGAATTCTCAGTTAAGCTTGGAGAGATAGCAACATCTTAGCCTGGCTCCTAGAAGACAGTAAGATGGGTCCCCTGCCATTAATTAGCATTCTATGTTTCGTCTTTTCCACTTTATCCCCCTTCCAGCCCTCCATTAAGTCCCAGATTTGGGACAAAAGGATGTTACAGCCCATTGGCAGAGCTCGGCCCCCTGTACAGAATTTGGCACTTTGATAACCCTACTTAAGCCCTAAACCAACTTCCACACAATGCTGGAGTTCCGTGACTTGAATCCAGATCATGTATTTGTGTTGGGGGAGGTGGTATTTAGATTGCAGCAACAGTGATGAAAGAGGGTGTGGTTAACTCCCCCACCCCAACTTTCCAGATTGGAAATGGGTTCCTTGAGACCTGCTAGGAAGGGATGAGCCAGTTCTTGGCTCTTGCGGCCCTTTCTTACATGCCCAAGATTGACAGCTTTGAGGTCCCTTCAGGTCAGATTGGCACAGGAAATCCTGCAAGACTTTTGCCTTTCTCTAGACAGAGTAGAGTTCTCCACTTGTAGGAACAGTCCTGGTGGGAAGAGTTAAACGCCCCCTTCTCCTGTGCTGAGGCTCTGAGATTCACCGAAATGCCATGGCAGATTTTTCGAGCAAAATTGCACATCTGGAGGTCTGCCTGCAGAAACATCACATGTAGTTTGACCCTGTGTCTTGTTTAATTTCCAAGTGAGTCTACTTAAAATCATCGCCTTAATCATTTTGGCAGATTGCCGTTCAGGCCGCTAGCGCTAAATGGGAGTTAAATAATAAGTGCTTCAAGAAAGCACTATTTCTTGCTTGGTGTTCTATAGTTATGCACCGGAGGTTAAATAAATCCATTTATAGAATCTAGCAAATGTGTGTAACTCTGTCACAGATTTAATGCCAGTTTAGTGCCTTATGTTATGGGCACCAACTGACAGCTGATATCAGTACGAATGAGATCCAGTTCTATCCCATTCTTGATCCCAAAAGATGATATCAATTCTACACATGTTGAATAATGCACTTTCAATGTGCTTATAGCAGCTGGATTTTCCTTTGTGAAACAGAAACATCTACTTCTAAAGTGCACCAAAGCTGCATTATCCAATGTGTAGAATGAGCCTAAAGCTTTGTTTTGTATGGGAGTTTTAAAAATATTAATTACTGTAATGTTTTGAAACTTGGGGGAATTAGAATTGTCCTGTAATTCTAAAAGCGCTGCATTTATACTGCTTCTAATACAGCAGTGGGTTAGATTTTGGTTTAGTTTTCCACCAGCCAAAAGAGATTCCCCCCTTCTGTCCATTTTCTCTTCCTGCTGGAGACTACAATTTACCTCTCATGCCATTCTTGAGGGTCCCTTGTCTCACAGGAACAGCTCTTGGGGGAGATCCAGAAATTGCAGGGGGAGGCTTAAAGAAAGGCATTCTGTTTGCTGATAATTTAGTATGGATTCAGCCCACTAAGAGGGAGTCTCAAAGAGGAGCAGAATAGGAAAAGGACACCTTTGGCTGGGGTTTAGATTATATTAAAAGTGGGTGGGAGAGTTAAACAAGGGCATCTATGAATCAGATACTTGTATAGAAATTTCCAGTTTTAAATTATAGCAAGAATATTTTTACCCCAAGTTTCAAGACTGTATGGGGGAGAGACTGAAAGAGCACCTGATGTTTGTCAAAATGAACCTCAAAAATCCCAAAAGGTGGGGTGAAATTGTATCCAGATGCACACCGACAAATTATTGTAAATTACATTTCTGCCTAATGTGTCCTCCCAGTAATAATTCTTCCCAAAATTATGCTTTCAGAAATCCGTCCTAGAGGAAAAACGGAAGCCAAGGAAAAGCAGGTAATTCTTCTACTTGTCAAAGTAAGTGATGGTGACATTGCCTTTAGCTATGTGGTTAACCCGTATTTGAAGGCAACGGGTATTGCTAGATGACCATTGGTGGCAAAGTGAGTTTCTTGCCGTTATGGAATCCTGAATTGTTAGGGTCTTTATTTGTTTATTATAAGTTTATGGTGTCCTTTACAAAAGGTCTCCACAAGTTTGGGGGAAGCTTTCATGATGGAACGGTCACAGGCCCAGGTAGCCTACTGATGCTCCTTCGGGTTCCAATTCATTGCATGTGAATTTTTATTTCATATATAAAATTCCTACCGGAAGCGATTCATCGAGGTTCAGGGGAGGGGGGGGATGGAGTTCAAAGTCTAACCAGGATTGGATTTTATTATTGCAGAGTACAATCAGATAGCTGGTGTATAATTTAGCATTCTAGCAACTCAGTGTACTGATCTGGCATGTCTTAAGACATCAGCTTACAAGACTGGGCATTTTTATGTATCTTTTAATACTATTTGGAAGAGGAGAAGGTTGGGTTTTTTATACCCCACTTTTCACTGCCCAAAGGAATTTCCAACTGGCTTACAATTGCCTACCCTTCCTTTCCCCACAGTAGACACCCTATGAGGTAGTTGAGGCTGAGAGAGCTCTGATAGGGCTGTGACTGGCCCAAGGTCACCCAGCTGGCCACATGTGGTAAAGGAGGGGGGAATCAAACCTAGCTCTCCAGATTAGAGGCTGCTGCTCTTAGCCATTACACCAGCATGTGCTGGACAGGGGCTCATGGGAATTGTAGTCCATGGGCATCTGGAGAGCCACGCTCTGGCCACCCCTGTGCTACACCAAGCTGGCCCTTTACCCATGAACACATGAAGCAGCCATATACTGAATCAGATTCTTGGTCCATCAAGGTCAGGATTAAAGTCCTGAGCTGATTCCAGAATTGGGGGGCTCTATCCTGAGAGTCCCAGGGTCCTGCCCACCACGAGGGCCCCGTTAGCCCAATTGCCTGCATGTGCTTTCCCCACCCTCTTGCAAGCACTCTCATCACCCCCTTTGCTTGAGGGTGTGGGGCAGTGGGCACACCTGGGAGCATGCACGGAGGAGAGCTTGCAAGCAAGTGGGCAGGCAGCAGGGGAGATGCCCAGGCGGGTGGGTCATCAGAAGCAGTGGACCCTGTCAGAAGCCCGGGGGCTCCATAGCTCAGAGTGTGTTCCCTGTTGCAGCAACTTCTCTCGATGAGGCCAGGGGGTCCCCTAGTCTGAGCCAAAGTCCAGGGACTCCCTTTTGTCGGTATTTTCTGACCTTTGCTCCAAAATAGTTAAGCATCTAGACAGTGATTATTGACCCACACAAGACTTCTGTTTGCTTTTGAGCCTGGCATCCCTCCCCCAGTAATGTCACATCTCCATCATACCACAAAATGCTGAACTGAAATGCCTCACAACCTTGCTGGCCAAATTGCAGTGCCGAGTACATATTGGCCTTCAATGCGTAAATCCGTGAAGGGGGAGGCTTTTAAAAAGGAGGACTAATACAGCCTTAATTATATCAGTAAGAACGGCATGGGGGAAAATTGCTCGGTAATTGTGGTGCTTTCTGGGCTCAATGCAGCCCCCGAGCCAGCAGGTGCA